>NW_018403438.1:143766-153803 GCF_002113885.1 Mizuhopecten yessoensis | reverse complement strand
CTCCTTTTATACAAACTTGAGGCTCCTTTGTCCAAAAGTGCTCTAGGACAAATTTGGTCAAAAGCCTTCTATTAGTTGAGAATTAAGAAGAAGATTTTTAAAGATTTACCTATTTTCCCCCTATTTGGCCCCTCCCATCTGCCTCCAGGGGGACTATACCCTCCGTTTATACAAAACTGAGAACCCTTGGCCAATGATGCTCCACACCAAATTTGGTCAAAATCCCTTCATCGGTACAAAAGGAGAAGGATCTTTAATGTTTTCCTCTATTTCCCCTAATGGCCCCCACTCATCTGCCCCAAAGAAGGGGGTCCACATACCTCAGTTTAAACAAAATTGATTCTTTTGTCCCTAAACATGCTTCAGACTGCATTTGGTTTAAATCCCTTCACTTGTATAGTAGGAGAAAAAAAAATCCTCTATTTCCCCTATTGGGCCCCGCCCCTATGCCCCCAGAGGGGCCACACCCTCCTTTTATACAAACTTGAGGCTCCTTTGTCCAAAAGTGCTCTAGGACAAATTTGGTCAAAAGCCTTCTATTAGTTGAGAATTAAGAAGAAGATTTTTAAAGATTTACCTATTTTCCCCCTATTTGGCCCCTCCCATCTGCCTCCAGGGGGACTATACCCTCCGTTTATACAAAACTGAGAACCCTTGGCCAATGATGCTCCACACCAAATTTGGTCAAAATCCCTTCATCGGTACAAAAGGAGAAGGATCTTTAATGTTTTCCTCTATTTCCCCTAATGGCCCCCACTCATCTGCCCCAAAGAAGGGGGTCCACATACCTCAGTTTAAACAAAATTGATTCTTTTGTCCCTAAACATGCTTCAGACTGCATTTGGTTTAAATCCCTTCACTTGTATAGTAGGAGAAAAAAAAATCCTCTATTTCCCCTATTGGGCCCCGCCCCTATGCCCCCAGAGGGGCCACACCCTCCTTTTATACAAACTTGAGGCTCCTTTGTCCAAAAGTGCTCTAGGACAAATTTGGTCAAAAGCCTTCTATTAGTTGAGAATTAAGAAGAAGATTTTTAAAGATTTACCTATTTTCCCCCTATTTGGCCCCTCCCATCTGCCTCCAGGGGGACTATACCCTCCGTTTATACAAAACTGAGAACCCTTGGCCAATGATGCTCCACACCAAATTTGGTCAAAATCCCTTCATCGGTACAAAAGGAGAAGGATCTTTAATGTTTTCCTCTATTGCCCTTAATGGGCTTCACCCATCTGCCCCAAAGAAGGGGGCCCACACACCTCAGTTTATACAAAATTGATTCTTTTGTCACTAATCATGCTTCAGACTGCATTTGGTTTAAATCCCTTCACTTGCATAGTAGGAGAAAACAAATCCTCTATTTCCCCTAATGGGACCCGCCCCCAGAGGGGCCACACCCTCCGTTTATACAAACTTGAGTCTCCTTGTCCAAATAAGCTCTAGGACAAATTTGGTCAAAATCCTTCTATTGGTTAAGTAGAAGATTTTTAAAGATTTACCTATTTTCCCCCTATTTGGCCCCGCCCCTCTGCTCCCAGAGGGGCCACACCCTCCTTTTATACAAACTTGAGGCTCCTTTGTCCAAAGATGCTCTAGAACAAATTTGGTCAAAATCCTTCCCTTGGTTGAGAAGAAGAAGATTTTTAAAGATTTACCTATTTTCTCCCTATTTGGCCCCGCCCCTCTGCCCCCAGGGGGACCATACCTTCCATTTATACAAAATTGAGAACCCATTGGCCAATGATTCTCCAGACCAAATTTGGTCAAAATCCTCTGAGCCGTTCAGGACTAGTAGCGCTTTAAAGGAAAAAGGTTGACGGACCACGGAACCGGACGACGGACACTGGACGACTAGTCAGGTGAGCTAAAAATGACTTTCTTTTTCTTAAATCCTACACCACAACATGTGCAGAATTTGGTCATTTTTGAAGTGTTTAATTTTTTTTGTTACTTTAATTTTTTCAATTTTTCAATTTCAAAACAACAATAACAGATTCTTCAGGGTCTATAGTAAGGTAGTATACAAATTAAATACTTCAATTATTATCTTTAAAAAAGTTATTGAAAAGATATTGTTGACAAAGTAATGTAAGAAAAACATGAAAACCTCCTCCTTTTCAATCTGCATTATCAATCGTTACATGTTTTAATTTTAATCAGAAAAGAATAAATGAGCATTAACACCACCAAAATTATTTCAACACCAGAAAAATGTAAGCACTTGTAAGCCCTAGATGTCAAATACTGAGTTGTTCTCTGTGTGTAAGCCCTAGATGTCAAATACCGAGTTGTTCTCTATGTGTAAGCCCTAAATGTCAATTACCGAGTTGTTCTCTGTGTGTAAGCCCTGGATGTCAAATACCGAGTTGTTCTCTGTGTGTAAGCCCTAGATGTCACATACTGAGTTGTTCTCTGTGTGTAAGCCCTAAATGTCAATTACCGAGTTGTTCTCTGTGTGTAAGCCCTGGATGTCAAATACCGAGTTGTTCTCTGTGTGTAAGCCGTAAATGTCAAATACCGAGTTGTTTTCTGTGTGTAAGTCCTAAATGTCAAATCCCGAGTTGTTCTCTGTGTGTAAGCCCTAAATGTCAAATACGGAGTTGTTCTCTGTTTGTAAGCCCTAAATGTCAAATACCGAGTTGTTCTCTATGTGTAAGCCCTAAATGTCAATTACCGAGTTGTTCTCTGTGTGTAAGCCCTGGATGTCAAATACCGAGTTGTTCTCTGTGTGTAAGCCCTAGATGTCAAATACTGAGTTGTTCTCTGTGTGTAAGCCCTTAATGTCAAATACCGAGTTGTTCTATGTGTGTAAGCCCTAAATGTCAAATACCGAGTTGTTCTCTGTTTGTAAGCCCTAAATGTCAAATACCGAGTTGTTCTCTGTTTGTAAGCCCTAAATGTCAAATACCGAGTTGTTCTCTGTGTGTAAGACCTAAATGTCAAATACCGAGTTGTTCTCTGTGTGTAAGCCCTAAATGTCAAATACCGAGTTGTTTTCTGTGTCAGAGTGCACTTCTGTAGAGAAAACTTATCTATGATATTACACCTGTCAAAATTTATAGTAGGTTTTGTGCTGTGTACACCTTACATAGGTAACTGTATCTATCGGTAGTCGTAAACAACTTCTTAGATTATCAGATAATATAATAACATCTTAACTGACTGAATACACGATAATGAGAAAATGGTAAGTGTTCTCTAATTTGGTTACCATAAAATTGGCATTCATAAATAAATTTTGATGAAATAAAGCATACCACCAAAGAGATATTAATTTCTGTTTTTATCTTACTTGTATCTGTTTTTATCTTACTTGTATCCATTAAATATCAATTTAACTTGTCCCCAGCCCCGTACAATTCTTACAAATCTCTTATAGTCTGTCAGTAAAAAACTACATACTGTAGCTAGAAATGTAAATAATGATCCATGGGATAAATCAATACCTAAAAAATAGATTTATCTGATTAATCTACCTATCTATCTGTAAATCTACCTGTAAATCTACCTATAAATCTACCTGTAAATCTACCTGTTAATCTACCTGTAAAATACCTATCTAACTGTAAATTTTCCTGTAAGATAAACAGATAAATGTTATAACCCACACTTCAGTTTGTTTTTTTGTTACAAAAATGTTGGAGTTTGTTTTAATTGGGTTTATAATTTCAGGCTTTTTTTTTATATGGGTGTTTACCGTAACTGAGAATCTAATCCTGATATCTTGATCCGTCAAAACGGATCCCTCACACTAAGGAAAACTAGCACCGCAGCAGTGGGATGGGCGTAGGGACAAAGAGGTGGCGACCAATTCCCGACCAATCACAATATGTTATACTGTCCTCGGGAATCTATCAGAGATTATCTGATTAAAGAATGTAACAGTCCCAACTTGTAAAAACTGCACTGTAATTAAATGTAACTCTATTCGGTTGAAAATAAAGGGCAGCAAGGCGTTGATCCTACATGACCATGTAGTAGGTCCGATCCTATCTGGTCCCTCACTCAGGTGCGATATCAGTTGTCTCGTTCCCCGGCCTCGGAATGGTAACCCTTCTCAGTTTGGCCATGTTGACATGTTTTCAGTGGTTGTTAAATAAAACGGGTTGGTCAGGCTGAACGGGTCGGAACAATGAGGTGGACGTCATTTTGTACAGACCCATTGACTCTGTATGTGTTTCTTATGATATTCATTTTCACATCTCTGGGGTTATAACAATGACAGACAAGTTGATTTACACATTAAGGGTAACAGGATCTGTCTATCTGCAGACTGTAGCTAGCATGCTATGAGGGACCTATTAGAACAGACACAATACAAGATCAGCGTGAAATTTCAGACCTCCAACTTAGCAATGAGAAGGTTTTTTTATTAATTTATATGGACCATACCAAATACCCAATTGTCTGAAGGGCAGGTTACTCCTTAATGTAACCTACCCCTCTGAGATCTAATACAGGACGGAATTCCTGAACCATATGATTTGATTTGTTTCTGTGACAGGTATTTTGTTGAACCTCTCATATTCAATCTAAGTGAAGCAGTATCAATTCCATGTTGTACAGACTCGGTGTAGACCTACACGCAGACTCATTACAGATTCTTGGTGGAAAGTGGATTTTAATGGACAAATAACAAAGACATATTGGTAAGCTACATCAAATGCTACACAAACTAATCCTTTGGGACATCTATTATGGAAAAAATTGTTATAACAAACATTTTGTCATCTGAATTGCTCTTTAATTCAAATTCCTATTTTGTTTCAGGACATTGCAGTGTCTTTGAGTTTCATGATATAATAATGTCTTTGAGTTTCAGGACATCACAATGTCTTTGAGTTTCAGGACATCAAAATAACTTTGAGTTTCAGGACATCACAATGTCTTTGAGTTTCAGGACATCACAATGTCTTTGAGTTTCAGGACATCACAATGTCTTTGAGTTTCAGGACATCACAATGTCTTCGAGTTTCAGGACATCACAATGTCTTCGAGTTTCAGGACATTGCAGTGTCTTTGAGTTTCATGATATAATAATGTCTTTGAGTTTCAGGACATCACAATAACTTTGAGTTTCAGGACATCACAATGTCTTTGAGTTTCAGGACATCACAATGTCTTTGAGTTCCAGGACATCACAATGTCTTTGAGTTCCAGGACATCACGTCTTTGAGTTCCAGGACATCACAATGTCTTCGAGTTTCAGGACATCACAATGTCTTTGGGTTTCTATATACTGAATCATAAGGTCAATGTGATACAGGTACCAACTATAAAGCTACAGTAGCTACATTTAACCTTACATCATTATCTGTATTAAATCTTAAATCATATATACCTACATCAGTACCTCAACAGTTACACCTGTTAATTCCTAAGTACCCAAACACCACTTTGATAGATATTCCTTGAGTTTAAGTATGATTCATGGTTTTCAAAGTTTTATCAGATCACTCTTAAAATCTACAGGGTCTATTTGTCAAAGAAGGCCAATGTTAAGGGGCTCTTATCCTGTTATACTGTTGATCATTTCAGTCTTGGTTTATGTGACACATCCATGACCTTGAGTTAAACCACATTCATGATATTAACCTGCATCTTATTCATGATAGGGGGGTGGGGGTGCTGTATTCCCAGTGGTGGATGGATACATAGATTAGTGGTAGCAGGCTTATAAGATTAGTGGGGGCTGGAGCATAAGATAAGTGTTTGCTTGATTAAGAAATTTAGTGGGAGGATAAGTGGTGGTTAAATTAATGGATTAATGGTGGCTAGGTTTATAGTGTTAGATTAATGGATTAGTGGTGACTGGATTATTGGTGGTTATATAAATAAATTAGTGGTGGCTAGATTAATGGTGGCTATATGTTAATTGTGGCTAGGTTAATGGTGTTTAGATTTATGGATTAGTGGTGGCTTGAATAGTTGTGGCTAGATTAGTGGTGGCTAGATTGACAGATTAGTGGTGGCTAGATTGACAGATTAGTGGTGGCTAGATTAATGGTGACTATATGTTAATGGCATTAGATTTAAGGATTATTGGTGACTAGATTGGCACATTACCTGTGGCTGTATTATTGGGGCTTGATTGCATTATATACTTATTGTATTTTGATATGTTTATTGTATTTTGATATGTATATTGTATTTTGATATGTTTATTGTATTTTGAAATGTTTATTGTATTTCGATATGTTTATTGTATTTTGATATGTATATTGTATTTTGATGTGTATTGTATTTTGATATGTATATTGTATTTTGATGTATATTGTATTTTGATATGTATATTGTATTTTTATGTTTATTGTATTTTGATATGTATATTGCATTTTGATGTTTATTGTATTTTGATATGTATATTGTATTTTGATGTTTGTTGTATTTTGATATGTATATTGTATTTTGATGTTTGTTGTATTTTGACGTTTATTGTATTTTGATGGTTGTTGTATTTTGATATGTTTATTGTATTTTGATGTTTATTGTATTTTTATGGTTATTGTATTTTGATGTTTATTGTATTTTGATGTTTATTGTATTTTGATGTTTGTTGTATTTTGATGTTTATTGTATTTTGATGTTTATTGTATAAGTATATAATTATATACATCCAGTAACGTAGCCAGCAGTCATGTTGCTTTCAATGACTACGTTAAAGCAGTTTGAAGCTAAAACAATTTCTTTTTTGTTTTTCGAAAAATTGCCAGACTCCTTGATAAATGTGTTGTTCAGTGCACCACGGGTCATTAAATATTGTGTGCAGATGTCTCTAAAATCTAAAACAATAGGAATTTATTAATCACTTTTGCTTTCCAAGTCTACGTTACACTACTGTTAACTTTATCAGATTTTACCTCCGAAAGTACAGTGTTCTCACCTCATAACAGGAAGTTGTCATTAAAGGGCAAAAAGGTTTTGTTACAAATCTTAAAAAGTTTGAAACAATTACAGCATTCTCAGCCCTTAAAAAAACATTATGTGAAACTCTTAAGTTGAAATCATGAGCCACACTTTCCCTAATATCTACCAATCACGAGCCACACTCTCCCGAATATCTACCAGAAACTTGACCTTTCCACAAGGTCAACAATGACTGCATTCATACCGCAGAATTACCATCAAATGAATCATTGAACAAATTAACATTTTTAACAGAAAATTTTAATACAAGCTAGCTACGTGCATGCATGGCATCATTGTGAACAATGTTACACTATTGTGGTGTATATTGATGATAGGAAAACACAGGCTTGTCTCTATGAGGGAACAATAATATATTGATATATTGATCTTTCTTATATATAGGTCAGTTATTCTTTTACAACCTTAAAGGAATATCCATTTCATAGCAGTTTTATTAAACAGGTGTAAAAGTGTAAAGTTCATTAAGAAAGACTCTTAGCTGAGCTAAAACGAAAACTTAAACTTAAATCTCAAATGATATTGAAACCAATTCACGAACCTTTATATCTCATAACCAAGAATGCGTATGTAAATATTTGCCAAAAACTTGTCCTTATAGATGACATTATATAACACGGCAGTATTCATTACACTATAGGACACGGCAGTATTCATAACACTATAGAACACGGCAGTATTCATTACACTATATAACACGGCAGTATTCATTACACTATAGAACATGGCAGTATTCATAACATTATAGAACACGGCAGTATTCATTACACTATATAACAAGGCAGTATTCATTACACTATAGAACACGGCAGTATTCATTACACTATAGAACACGGCAGTATTCATTACACTATAGAACACGGCAGTATTCATTACACTATAGAACACGGCAGTATTCATTACACTATAGAACACGGCAGTATTCATTACACTATAGAACACGGCAGTATTCATTACACTATAGAACACGGCAGTATTCATTACACTATAGAACACGGCAGTATTCATTACACTATAGAACACGGCAGTATTCATTACACTATAGAACACGGCAGTATTCATTACACTATATAACACGGCAGTATTCATTACACTATAGAACACGGCAGTATTCATTACACTATAGAACACGGCAGTATTCATTACACTATAGAACACGGCAGTATTCATTACACTATAGAACACGGCAGTATTCATTACACTATAGAACACGGCAGTATTCATTACACTATAGAACACGGCAGTATTCATTACACTATAGAACACGGCAGTATTCATTACACTATAGAACACGGCAGTATTCATTACACTATAGAACACGGCAGTATTCATTACACTATAGAACACGGCAGTATTCATTACACTATAGAACACGGCAGTATTCATTACACTATAGAACACGGCAGTATTCATTACACTATAGAACACGGCAGTATTCATTACACTATAGAACACGGCAGTATTCATTACACTATAGAACACGGCAGTATTCATTACACTATAGAACACGGCAGTATTCATTACACTATAGAACACGGCAGTATTCATTACACTATAGAACACGGCAGTATTCATTACACTATAGAACACGGCAGTATTCATTACACTATAGAACACGGCAGTATTCATTACACTATAGAACACGGCAGTATTCATTACACTATAGAACACGGCAGTATTCATTACACTATAGAACACGGCAGTATTCATTACACTATAGAACACGGCAGTATTCATTACACTATAGAACACGGCAGTATTCATTACACTATAGAACACGGCAGTATTCATTACACTATAGAACACGGCAGTATTCATTACACTATAGAACACGGCAGTATTCATTACACTATAGAACACGGCAGTATTCATTACACTATAGAACACGGCAGTATTCATTACACTATAGAACACGGCAGTATTCATTACACTATAGAACACGGCAGTATTCATTACACTATAGAACACGGCAGTATTCATTACACTATAGAACACGGCAGTATTCATTACACTATAGAACACGGCAGTATTCATTACACTATAGAACACGGCAGTATTCATTACACTATAGAACACGGCAGTATTCATTACACTATAGAACACGGCAGTATTCATTACACTATAGAACACGGCAGTATTCATTACACTATAGAACACGGCAGTATTCATTACACTATAGAACACGGCAGTATTCATTACACTATAGAACACGGCAGTATTCATTACACTATAGAACACGGCAGTATTCATTACACTATAGAACACGGCAGTATTCATTACACTGTAGGATACGGCAGTATTCATTACACTATAGAGTAGTGTCTTAAATTACATGGAAGTGTCACCTTGTTTTGACACGATTTGGAAATATCTGAACTATTTCAAATCCTACAGTGAAACCTGTCTTAAGTGACATAAAGGGGGACAGAATCATTTGGTCAGATATGACAGTGTGTCAGTATTTTAAGGGTTAAATGGTTATAGGGTTAAATAAATACTTAACACTGTCCTTTAGATTTATTCACCTGTCGACAGAGAACCTATTGTATTACAATAGATACCTTGGTGACATATAAAACAATGTTGGATAGTGTAGGTGGTCTTTATAGCCAGGTGTTAAGAAGATATTTTCAGAAGAAGACCTTTGATCTTGCAGCAGCATCAGAGGTCAAGTCCTAGGTGTGACCCATTAATACACTCCAACATATCCTGTAAGTTTTAACATCAAACAGATACACTCTTAACAAAAATGAAAGAAGATACAAGCACTGGATATTTGCCAGTAAGAGACAACACATTTCACACATCAATGACACGATCCCTTGGACATCCTAATTACGGGACTCATCGGTAAACCTAGACCCACTTCACACATCAATGACACGATCCCTTGGACATCCTAATTACGGGACTCATCGGTAAACCTAGACCCACTTCACACATCAATGACACGATCCCTTGGACATCCTAATTACGGGACTCATCGGTAAACCTAGACCCACTTCACACATCAATGACACGATCCCTTGGACATCCTAATTACGGGACTCATCGGTAAACCTAGACCCACTTCACACATCAATGACACGATCCCTTGGACATCCTAATTACGG
>NW_018403438.1:128562-135225 GCF_002113885.1 Mizuhopecten yessoensis | reverse complement strand
AGTACTGTTTGGACTTGTGGAGTAGAGAAGGCGTGTTTTGACTCTATAAGCTGTAGTACCTGTTAGTCAGTACTGTTTGGACTTGTGGAGTAGAGAAGGTGTGTTATGATAAGCTGTAGCCTCTATATAGGTTGATAAAGTCTATCCATCAGACTAATATCTCTCGTTAAAGCACTGGTGTTCTTCAACCCAGAACCTTTAAAGTCTGGCATAGAGTTGTGAATTGTTAACCAATATATAATAATATATATTTTCACACTCTCGGGAATGACATTACAATATAAAATAAGACAGTGTTCCTTTGAGGATAGAATTCAAGGTTTACACAACAGGTCAGGCGTATTATTTTACCTGTAATATCACAACAGATCAGGCGTATCATTTCACCTGTAATATCACAACAGGTGCATAAGTTGCATCGCTTTACAATTTTTTTCATTGTCATCATGAATAACTATCAAATAACACAAACTCCGGGACAACTTACTTCTGTCCTGACCTTATGTGGTTGGTATACGTAGAAATATACCTGTTATGAGGTCATAGGTCAGCGGAGGAATTTCTCCTTTTTTCTTTGTTAATGCACACCACTCATGAAACATAGGTGTTTCAATAATTTACCTGGCTGTAAATTTAAATGCAATATACCTGTGATGTGAATTTCATGCAATGTTGAATGAAATGTGACATGGTATCAGGTAGTTTTAGAAGTCAGTGGTTTAAATGATAGGAACCCTTTGACCTTTAATGCAATGATACCCTACCTTTCCTCGTAAACAACACACATGCGTCCAAGTTACACAGTTTGTACATATATAAATAAAACACCAATTATTTCATATTTATTAGTTTTAAGATGTTTCAGATATTTTGAATATAGGAAATGCTGTAACATATTGCCTTATTTATAAACATTTTGCTCTCAGAAAATATTTCTTTCGTCTATTCTTTTCAGATTTTAGAGATAACATTTTTTTTTCAACTACGTATACAATTAATCAAGAAGTTAGAAATCTCATTGAAATTATTTAAATTTTTGGAAATTTTGCTTCCAATGATGCAAGCTACAAAGAAAATATATAAGGTTTTATCTAGGTGTAAGATAACAGTTCAATAAATAAATTGCATTTAGATTTCTTTCGTTACAAAATGACTTTGATTTACTTGCGAAGGTCAACTACATGTATCATGAAATCTAAAACTAGATTTACATAACAGTAGCATTCCAAAGTTATTCAGTTTCAAACATGCATTTTGACACACCATAATATTTGAAAATTAAAATGTGCCTGTCTCTTTGTGAAATTTTGACATAACTATTTGCTGCTGGAGGAATGAATACAAATTATCAACATATTTTTGAAAAAAGGAAAATTAATTGAATTGAAGCGCTCTCCTTCTCTCCAGAAACCAGTAATTGACACTTTGACATCTAAATATATCTACTGACTGACACTCAACATTCAGAAGAGACGTAAGCTCTATGTTACCGGTTAGATGGGAAGCAGCTATCTAATCGGCTGAGTAGGAATCAACTCTAACCCCCCCCCAAACCCACATGACCCCTATATAAAAGTTGCTGCCCCTTATGTTTTTCAATTTTACAATTCCTTTTAAAATGAAAAAAACAATAATATGTTATTACAGAACTACATATGTACACAGATTTTCACAGATTTTTATTTTGCTCCGACACACCTTTGGTATGTTACAAGAGGTCACAGTATATATATATCGCAGACATTATACACCGCAGAAAACATCCACAGTGACAACATGTGACCAGATGACTTAACTACATAGTATTTAAGAACACATTCAAAAAAAAAAATCTTACCACTTAAGTTAGTACATTATTTTGCAATATGCAATCATAGATTTCATCTCTGCAATTTTTTACATTCTTGAAATTCCTGAACAATTACCATGCCTAACACATTTATAAACAAAAGATACACACACTCCAGGGTTTTATATAATTTCCCATCATATTGTGTTAATATCATGAAAAGGCTTTCTTCCAAATTTTTAGTCAGTGAAAAATTATCTTGACAAATATCAATTTCAGGAATTTTTTAAGATTGAAATTGAATATGCTATTAGTGAAAAACAAGAAGGTTGTTATTACATTAAGTGTATGTACATCACACTAAGTGTGTCTACGTGACAACGAGGGGGTGTCTTGTCATGTAGAATACACATTTACAATGTGTAACAAAAACAGGTGTGGATCTTCACCCACATACACACCACATATGCAGCAAGGTCACACGGGAACATGTTTTGACTCTGAAGAAATATGTCTAAACCTATGTCCCATCCTTTTATTATCTTACCAAAAACATACAGCAGTTTCATGTCATCAAATCACATCAGCCTGATACTTAATACCAGTAGAATGTAATCACATCAGCCTGATACTTAATACCAGTAGAATGTAATTCATCAATTCATGCTTATTTCCAGTGTATCACTTTTGCAAGGAAATTACTAACATTGCTGGTTAAAGTCAAGCTAGCATACAGCACTTGGAAACATAAGTAGTGGACTGGCTACAATTACTAACCACAGTGACCACCGGCTACTATCAGTGACATCTTTAATACATCATCATCTCCAGATAAAACCCCAAGGTCAATCCCAGCATCAGCAAGGTCAAATAGGATATATGCAGTCTGTATGTACTGAGTGTCTGTGTTACCTGTACTAAGTGACCAGCCGTTACCGTGGTTACAAGTGATGATGAGGTCCAGAGCCTACAACTATCATTCTGATAGGAGAGTTTATCATTGGGGAAGGTTTAACTGTAAAGTTAAATAAGGTTATTAAGTCCATAGGTGTGAAATGGTGTCTGTAATTACTTTTGTCTATAAAGACCTGTCTACAAAAATCACCTGTCTGTAGAAACCGCCTGTCTAAAACTACCAGTTTAAAATAACATTAACGCGACCTGTCTGTAAGTTACTTTTTTCTATAAAGACCTGTCTACAAAAATCACCTGTCCGTAGAAACCGCCTGTCTAAAACTACCAGTTTAAAATAACATTTTTGAATGCCACCCCTTCTTCTCTACTACAGCACGATCTACAAAGATCACCTGTCTGTAATGATCACCTGTACATAAGGACCAACACCTGTCTATACTTACTGCCAGTTTATAATGACCACCTGTACATAGAGACCTACACCTGTCTATACTTACTGCCAGTTTATAATGACCACCTGTACATAGAGACCTACACCTGTCTTTACTTACTGCCAGTTTATAATGACCACCTGTACATAAAGACCTACACCTGTCTTTACTTATCTCCAGTTTGTAATGACCACCTGTACATAGAGACCTACACCTGTCTATACTTACTGCCAGTTTATAATGACCACCTGTACATAGAGACCTACACATGTATATACTGACTGCCAGTTTATAATGACCACCTGTAAATAGAGACCTACACCTGTCTTTACTTACTGCCAGTTTATAATGACCACCTGTACACAAAGACCCACAGCTGTCTTTACTTACCTCCAGGTTGTAATGACCACCTGTACATAAAGACCTACACCTGTCTTTACTTATCTCCAGTTTGTAATGACAACCTGTACATAGAGACCTACACCTGTCTATACTTACCTCCAGTTTATAATGACCACCTGTACATAGAGACCTACACCTGTCTTTACTTACTGCCAGTTTGTAATGACCACCTGTACATAAAGATCTACACCTGTCTATACTTACTGCCAGTTTATAATGACCACCTGTCCATAGAGACCTACACCTGTCTATACTGACTGCCAGTTTATAATGACCACCTGTAAATAGATACCTACACCTGTCTTTACTTACTGCCAGTTTGTAATGACCACCTGTACATAAAGATCTACACCTGTCTATACTTACTGCCAGTTTATAATGACCAGCTGTACATAAAGACCCACAGCTGGCTTTACTTACCTCCAGGTTGTAATGACCACCTGTACATAAAGACCTACCCCTGTCTATACTTACTGCCAGTTTATAATGACCACCGGTACATAAAGACCCACAGCTGTCTTTACTTACTGCCAGTTTGTAATGACCACCTGTACATAAATACCTACACCTGTCTATACTTACTGCCAGTTTATAATGACCCCCTGTCCATCGAGACCTACACATGTATATACTGACTGCCAGTTTATAATGACCACCTGTAAATAGAGGCCTACACCTGTCTTTACTTACTGCCAGTTTATAATGACCACCTGTCCATAGAGACCTACACCTGTCTATACTGACTGCCAGTTTATAATGACCACCTGTAAATAGATACCTACACCTGTCTTTACTTACTGCCAGTTTGTAATGACCACCTGTACATAAAGACCTCCCCCTGTCTATACTTACCGCCAGTTTATAATAACCACCTGTACATAAAGACCTACAACTGTCTATACTTATCTCCAGTTTATAATGACCACCTATACATAAAGACCTACACATGTCTATAATTTCCCCCCTTTTATAATGACCACCTGTACATCAAGACCTACAACTGTCTATAAAGACCACCTTTCTATCAAGACCGGGTAATAATTATACTTACTGCCAGTTTATAATGACCACCTGTACACAAAGACCCACAGCTGTCTTTACTTACCTCCAGTTTGTAATGAACACCTGTACATAAAGACCTACCCCTGTCTATACTTACTGCCAGTTTATAATGACCAGCTGTACATAAAGACCCACAGCTGTCTTTACTTACTGCCAGTTTGTAATGACCACCTGTACATAAAGATCTACACCTGTCTATACTTACTGCCAGTTTATAATGACCCCCTGTACATGAAGACCTACACCTGTCTATACTTACTGCCAGCTTATAATGACCACCTGTACATAAAGACCCACAGCTGTCTTTACTTACCTCCAGTTTGTAATGAACACCTGTACATAAAGACCTACCCCTGTCTATACTTACTGCCAGTTTATAATGACCCCCTGTACATAGAGACCTACACCTGTCTATACTTACCTCCAGTTTATAATGACCACCTGTACATAGAGACCTACACATGTATATACTGACTGCCAGTTTATAATGACCACCTGTAAATAGAGACCTACACCTGTCTTTACTTATTGCCAGTTTATAATGACCACCTGTACATAAAGACCCACAGCTGTCTTTACTTACCTCCAGTTTGTAATGACCACCTGTACATAAAGACCTACCCCTGTCTATACTTACCACCAGTTTATAATGACCACCTGTACATAAAGACCTACACCTGTCTATACTTACTGCCAGTTTATAATGACCACCTGTACATAAAGACCTACAACTGTCTATACTTATCTCCAGTTTATAATGACCACCTATACATAAAGACCTACACATGTCTATAATTTCCCCCCTTTTATAATGACCACCTGTACATCAAGACCTACAACTGTCTATAAAGACCACCTTTCTATCAAGACCGGGTAATAATCTTTGATAGGTGCAGTGCTTCAAAATTAGAATTTGTTTCTTATGGAACAGTGGAAGTTTAAGATAATTAAGACATAAATAAATTTCAAAAATCCTCCATATATGGAGATGAACATGAAGCGTTGTTTTTCATGATATGACGTTAATGTATACTTAGGTTAGACAAATAGGAAGTGGAGCTCACTATCTTCTTCCTTTAACATGTTCAGTTTCCTGTATATGAAGTAAATATAAATCTTGTTGTCTTCATGTTGATGACAGCTAGGGACGTAGCAGCCACTTGACCTCGAGGCTTTATGATGTCACTGACACAAAAAGAAAAACTCCCAGAGTGATAAAAGCCAGTGTTGTGGGAAAATGAAGTTATGCGTATAGTATACTACAGTATCTTTTAATAGCCCACAAAGTGGATTCCCAGTAAAACCTACAACCTATATGTAGTTTGACGTCAGAAATTTTATGAATGAAATCACAGGGCATGCATATATAAAGGGGGGATTACCGTTAAAAGTTCAGTCCTCGACCACCACCGCTTTGATGGTTGCAGATTTACTGGTAGTGTGAACAGGTGTTATAAACACTTAGTAAAGAATTTTTTATCATCATCTAAAAAAACATATGACTATAGCTGTGTAAATTGTAAATGTTGGAGTAAGGAACATTTGATATTGAAGTGTTGGCTCGGTGTCTGGGCACTGGTCCCACTACGATCACCCGACAACCATTATCAGGTAAGTGCTGTTACAAATTGAATGACCTTCCTGCCATTACCAGTTAAATTCTGTATTATCCTTCAGACATTCTGCCACATAAGTACTGATCCTCTCCTGATATGTTATTAAACTTGAAAAGATTAATTCTGATTAATTACAAAAAGCTATTGATTCAGTCTGAAATGTTCCATTCAGATATACATAAAAAAAACCAGAAAAACTGCAGGATTAAATTTCAATATTTTTTTGTTTGTTTGAAAAATTATATTCTCAAAAGAAGTCCCATTGTATATCTTATAAGCTGTCGTATATATTCTGTAGATCAGCCCATAAAGCTTTAATATATGAAGTTAGAAGTAGTGAGTCAATGGGGGGTGACTTTTGTGGTGGTGGTGGGGAAGGGAAGGTGTGTGGAGGGGGGAGAGGAGTATAAGTAGTAGGGAGGGGGATGGTGGTGGTGGTGGTGGGGGG
>NW_018403438.1:103845-128466 GCF_002113885.1 Mizuhopecten yessoensis | reverse complement strand
GTGTACACACAATACCATTAAACCTGTATCAGTGTACACACAATACCATTAAACCTGTATCTGTGTACACACAATACCATTAAACCTGTATCAGTGTACACACAATACCATTAAACCTCAGCTCTGTGTACACACAATACCATTAAACCTGTATCAGTGTACACACAATACCATTAAACCTCGGTTCCGTGTACACACAATACCATTAAACCTCGGCTCCGTGTACACACAATATCATTAAACCTGTACCAGTGTATACACAATACATTGAACCTCGGCTCTGTGTACACACAATACCATTAAACCTCGACTCCGTGTACACACAATACCATTAAACCTGTATCAGTGTTTAAACTCAAAGGAAAATGTGACAATACATTAAACAGGTGTAGATTATCTAGATTACGATATATTTAATTTCCATGTCAACAACATTTATTGTTAATGTGCTGTTTTACTTTAAGGTTTGTACAAACATCAGAAATTTCTTTGATAACTACAGGTATCTCTGATAAGTACAGGTATCTCCGATAACTACAGGAATCTCCGATAACTACAGGTATCTCCGATAACTACAGGTATCTACGATAACTACAGGTATCTATGATAACTACAGGTATCTACGATAACTACAGGTATCTATGATAACTACAGGTATTTACGATAACTACAGGTATCTACGATGGTAGAAACATCTGGGGACCTGTTTCCCTCCTCAAATACGTTTATACACATGTACGCATTAAAAATGCACTCACAGGTAATAAATAAATCTCTTGCTTGAATGGTAGAAACCGAGAAAAAAATGTAGAGTAGTATTAAAACCCAGACAAGTTTGACAAAATAGGGCCATTGATTGGGCCACTGAATTATGTAACAGTTTTATAGTATAATCAATGGCCTTCATTCAGCAGGTAAAATGCCTTCATCTTTTTTAATGTTGTGGTAAGGATAACCGCGGTAACAGGGTGGTTGATGTATAGTGATAAGGTAGGACCTCCACATGGCAATGTCTAGGTGACGTGTGAATGACAGGCGAGGCAACAAAATCATCGTAGCTTTCAAGCACAGCCTCCACTACAAGTGTAAACTGCATTTTGTTCCCAGACACATTTAGTAAAGTGTCACCTGTATAAAATTCAAGAATTCTTCATAAATCAACCCTTAGTATAACTAGACCCGAATGTGTATATCTGGAGACCTGTACATATAACCTGACCTATGACTAAGGTTGCCATGGAGACCTGTTTAAACTTGTTATGTACATTTATATATAAACTGACCCTGTGTAATCCAAACCCTGTCTATTCACTACAGTAATATTGGTCTATAAACTGACCCTATGTAATCCAAACCCTGTCTATTCACTACAGTAATATTGGTACATAAACTGACCCTGTGTAATCCAAACCCTGTCTATTCGCTACAGTAATATTGGTACATAAACTGACCCTGTGTAATCCAAACCCTGTCTATTCACTACAGTAATATTGTTGCAGGTTTCTTTGTATAAAGTATGGTTTCTACAATAGAATCTTCCATTATAAGAAGTCTCACTACCACTAAGAGAAATGGCCATACTCTCAGCAATAATCGTCTTTAAGAATTTAAGAAAAATGTCAAATTGTAAAAAGAAAATTCCATATTTATCTCTCACCTAGCAAGCATTTCAGGTATCCTCCCCCCACAGGGTCTGTTGCTAAGATTTCTGTTCCCCAACAAAAAACATTTGTCATCAAAGATTACTCTTTTGATGTTTTCAGCTTTGTTCTGGTGTATATAATGTTTTACTGGCTGTGTGCACTCCTACATGTAAAATCAGCAATGTATTCTCTGAAGGTCTTTTGTTAACCCTGCCTCTGGCACACATACACACATGAACGCTTACACAACACACATGAGGCACACACATGGAGGCACGTCCTTAAATGACCTCAGCATAGCTGTTAACAGGACATTAAACCAAACCTTTTGTTTATTCCCCAGTAAAAAAACACCTAACAATTTATTTACAAGTGATCGGACTTATGCTTATCTCAAATAGGAATGTCTGCTAAATAGAAATTATTATCAGTTTTATGGTTAAATCTCGGAACGTAAGATTCTTATTTTAAACACAGCCAATCATGGAGAACAATCCATAATTCTTCATTTGCCAAAGGATATAATGGTTTAATGTTTTAGACTTGAAACTGAAATTCTTTTCTTCAAAAATGCATAAGCTGGTAGCATAATAAAATATGCTGAACATAGGTAAAATAGCCATGGATTTATGCTCAGAACAATGGTTGGTATTAGAAGCTAACAAAGAGCCTTAACTCTGTAAATAATGACAAAAATTTACAAAACCACACTCGCCACACTGAGAAGTAAAATATTTGGTAATTAAAGGTTCCAAGAGCATACAAATTATGCCCCAGAAAACTGACAAACCCACGGAATGACAGACAACACACCCACGGACTGACAGACAACACACCAATGGACCGACAGACAACACACCCATGGACTGACAGACAACATGCCCATGGATTGACAGACAACACACCCATGGACCAACAGACAACACACCCATGGACTAACAGACAACACACCCATAGACTGACAGACAACAAACCCATTGACTCACAGACAACACATCCATGGACTGACAGACAACACACCCATGGACTGACAGACAACACACCCACGGACTGACAGACAACACACCCATGGACTGACAGACAAATGGACAGAGTACAGAGTGAAAGGCCTTCGCAGGAGTATGGGGAAGGGGGGGGGGGGCCTAATAACAGAGCTTATATTGAAGTATCTGTATCAAACCGCTACAATAACAGACGTTTACAGATAACCTAGTATCTTATAATGTTGGTGTTCACTTATATAACATTGAGGGGTAATTACATTTGAACATTTAAAAATGATATCTTAGACAACTATAGTTTTACTTGTGCATTTCTTGATTTTCAAAACAAATGTAAGATTACAATTGACTTAAGCTTCTAATTGGATCTAGGATTTTCAACGTAACCTCTTATACAGGTAAGTTTTGCTAGAGTAGAATGTAAGATATGTGTAAATACATTTCTGACACCCAAGCTCCTTTAAAACTGGGCTGTGCAATGTTGATTTATTCCATTAGCCACATAAATAAATGCCTATCATAATCGTCATTGTATAAATAAGTGGGGGAATGCCACCAGCTCTGGCTGCCAGTAAACACTGATGATGGGGTGGCAGTCTTAGCATGAATGGGATAACTGCCAGCGAGTATAGTAAGTCTGTACGCTACGATCTCCTATACCTAACACAGCAGAGCCAGAGATAGTACGTTCTAATCGTCTGTGTAATCCACCGCCGTCAGTTAACCAAAATCATTTAACGCTTCCACTAGTGTTTTCTACAGACTTATGGAATGATTATCTGTTTTACCACGAGTGTTTTTTGTTTGCAGGTTTTGTGTGTGAATTAATTTACCTGGATTATCTGCCTACCTGTGCAATCTCACCTGGAGGCTGTGACTATACAGGTGTAACGTTCACCTGTGGTGTGCTATACTTCGGAGGATTCTACAACACTATGGAATTACTACTGTACATATCTGTGCTGCTTTTAGCCCTTCGAGAAACTTTATCATGCTCGTGTTTACCATCACATGGTCAATCTCTATACTGCCGGTCAGACTTCAGTAAGTATATACTTTTTATTGGTCATTTTTAAAGGTTTACAGGTGTTTCATCACACAATTAAATACATACTGTCTTAATGACATCACATATACTGTCTGAGTGACATCATATAAACTGTCTGTGTGACATCATATACACTGTCTGTGTGACATCATATATACTGTCTGTGTGACATCATATATACTGTCTGTGTGACATCATATATACTGTCTGTGTGACATCATATACACTGTCTGTGTGACATCATATACACTGTCTGTGTGACATCATATACACTGTCTGTGTGACATCATATATACTGTCTGAGTGACATCATATACACTGTCTGTGTGACATCATATATATTGTCTGAGTGACATCATATAAACTGTCTGTGTGACATCATATACACTGTCTGTGTGACATCATATATACTGTCTGTGTGACATCATATACACTGTCTATGTGACATTATATACACTGTCTGTGTGACATCATATACACTGTCTGTGTGACATCATATATACTGTCTGTTAGCCATCATGTAAAATATATGCCAGGAAACATTCCATGTACATACCAAAGATTTTTTTGGAAAAAACAATAATTTTGAACGGAATTTGTCATTTGCATATTTATATATAACATATACATTACCTTATTTTCCCATTGATTTGAATTTCGCTACTTCCTCATAGATACATAGGTATATATTTATATAATGCATGGACATGGCTAAAGTCACTATACATTAAAGGCATGTATCAAATTTTATCTCCTGTATGAATGGAACATGTAGCAGTAGTGGGCATCTCCAGTATGCATTAAAACACAGTTAATACAGGTAAAAAATCAAAACAATCTACACCTGTTATACATCTTAACAGCAGGTAAATGCTAGGAATAGATCTAATCAGCAGGTATACATTTAAACAGCAGGAATAATCTAAACAGTAGGAAAATACATCTAAACAGCAGGTCAACATCTAAACAACAGGTATAGTCAACAGGTATATTCATCTAAATTACAGGTAAATACATCTAAACATCAGGAATACATCTAAACAACATGTATATAACAGGTAAATTACAGGTAAGTACATCTTAACAACTGGTAAATACATCTAAACAACAGGTCTACACAGGTAAATATATACATCTAAACATCAGGAATACATCTAAACAACATGTATATAACAGGTAAATTACAGGTAAGTACATCTAAATAACTGGTAAATACATCTAAACAACAGGTCTACACAGGTAAATACATCTAAATTTCAGGTAAACATCTAAACAACAGGTAGAGTCAACAGGTGAATACATCTAAATTACAGGTAAATACATCTAAACAACAGGTCTACGGTTAAAACTTCTAAATGCCAGATATATACAATAACACAGTATGCGTTACGAGGAACTTAGACAATTGACAAATACTGAGTTTGGATATTTTTGAGCCTATTGACCACAAACCTTGATTATTCTTTCAACAAATCAAATATTCCCTCTATCTCGTAATTTTGCCATGGTCTTAAAAGCATGTATACTGTGATGATAAGGTATATTGCTTGCACTGTCACACTATGTAAAATAAATCAATTTAAGACATTTTAAATAAGGAAAACAATCAATATCAATATAACTGTCTGTGGTTAGATTGTAATGTTATTAATCAATCCCACGCTGCATAGTTAGACATCAACCACGTTTCAATCCCACGCTGGATAGTAAGATGGACTGTTTTCTCTAGTTAATTAATCTTCAAAAGAGCTCCGACAGAAAAAAACAGTAATAACACACAGGAGTCTACAGGCAGACACTTGTTGTAATTGTAGCAGACTGATATCACAAAGATATAAACTTTAATAGCTAACAGTCCCTCATTACTGACACAATGTACAGCTCACCAAGCCTCAAGATAACATTGAATCAGCTAAAAGGTAATCTACAACTAATTTCAACATTTTGATCTTCTTTGATTGAAGAGTTCTAAAGATATATAAAGGGAGAAAACACTGTAATTCCAATCAGGCCACTGAAAGAACATATAAAACTGGGCGTGATATTGATACGTTCTCAGCAGTTTACATTCAGTATGGGCTAGCTACATTCCCTTGTGCCCGAGACATCAAACCTGTAATCAGACCTAACATAGTGAATAGTGATCTGTTCTGAAATTCCTATCACACATAATAAGTGTGGATAATTATCAGCACCAGTTGTTGATCTGTTAACATGTAGAAAACATGCTCTCTCAATTTTAAAGTTGTAAAGATACATGTGTATTAATATATAGCACATGTAACATCAATTTTCTGCCCCAGCCAGCAAAATAAAAACCATTCAGATACACTGTACGTTCCAGTAAAACTTGTTCCTTTTCCTTCTTCTCAATGAAATATGTTGAGTAAAACCTGTTTAAGTTATATATGTAAATATAAGCTATATAATTTGTTTCCAGAAAATTCCTGATACCTCCAATGTCTCAATTGTATTTTCATAAGACCATGTTTTCTACTAGGCTGTAGGGTCACTTACACTATTTTCTGTGTCAAAATTATTTTCAAAGACATAATTAGAATTAGCAAAGCAAAAAAAGTTGAAATTATATCTGTGTTATCCTTAGATCATTTCAATGCTAATTACAATATTTGTATCCTACTTTCAGTTCTGGTTGCTACGGTGAAGGAAGAGAAGAATGTTTACAGTCGCCACGACGACAGGAATGAGTTACCAATGTCAAATGTAGACTTTGTCAGTAGTTCATTTGATACACAGATACCAATAGAACGTCACTACCGAGTCCGCGTCCATCGAACGTTCAAGGTAACCATCCATACCTGATAACAATACACAAGTAAATCTTGGCTATTTGATACGCGGATACCAATAGAATGTCACTACTGAGTCTGAGTCCATCGAACGTTCAAGGTAACCATCCATACCTGATAACAATTCACAAGTAAATCTTGGCTATTTGATACGCAGATACCAATAGAACGTCACTACCAAGTCTGCGTCCATCGAACGTTCAAGGTAACCATCCATACCAGATAACAATTCACAAGTAAATCTTGGCTATTTGATACGCGGATACCAATAGAACGTCACTACCGAGTCCGCGTCCATCGAACGTTCAAGGTAACCATCCATACCTGATAACAATTCACAAGTAAATCTTGGCTATTTGCAAAATGTTTAAGTTTTATTAGTGGTGTTCACTTTGGAGAGGTTTTAAGTTTACTTGCTTTTAAAAGTACTAAACTTATCTTCAATGTACAACTATTAAAGAACTAATACTACAAAACTATCAAAACTATTGAACTTGTGTTCGTTGGAAAGTTAACTTATAAATTTGTTTCTTCCACAGGGAAATCTCAACAAAGAATACCAAAGAGCTTTAAAGAAATACCTGTATACTGGCGGTTCCGATGCTGCTTGTGGTGTGAGACTGAAGCACCGCAAAACTTATCTATTATCAGGTGAGAACTGGGACGCTGAGGAGTGAACAATTATTATCAAACGGAATATGGACAGCTGTTACTTAAAAAGTCACCATCACTTTCAGAGATTTTAGTCTAATTTCTACATTAGATATGCTTGATAGTTAACAAGTATTAAAGAAGTTTAAGCCAATTCACAAAATAAACAACACTCTAATTAGTATGTACAATATATATATACAGTAATAGTGTGGCAGGGAAGCATTATAGTAACCCCAATGTATCAAAATCAAAGCAATATGATAGTAAGAGGAATTTAGGTATTTATAGACAGGTGGTCTCTAAAGCAGGGGTGACTTGTGATATTAAGAGGAATCTAGGTATTTATAGACAGGTGGTCTCTACAGAAGGGTTGACTTGTGATATTAAGAGGAATCTAGATGTTTATAGACAGGTGGTCTCTACAGCAGAGGTGACTTGTGTTATTAAGAGGAATCTATGTATTTATAGACAGGTGATCTTTACAGAAGGGTTGGCTTGTGATATTAAGAGAAATCTAGGTATTTATAGACAGGTGGTCTCTACAGCATGAGTGACTTGTGATATTAAGAGGAATCTAGGTATTTATAGACAGGTGGTCTCTAAAGCAGGGGTGACTAGTGATATAAAGAGGAATCTAGGTATTTATAGACAGGTGATCTCTACAGCAGGGGTGACTTATAATATTAAGAGGAATCTATGTATTTATAGACAGGTGGTCTTTACAGAAGGGGTGACTTGTGATATTAAGAGGAATCTAGGTATTTATAGACAGGTGGTCTCTACAGAAGGGTTGAATTGTGATATTAAGAGGAATCTAGGTATTTATAGACAGGTGGTCTCTACAGCAGAGGTGACTTGTGATATTAAGAGGAATCTAGGTATTTATAGACAGGTGATCTTTATAGAAGGGTTGGCTTGTGATATTAAGAGGAATCTAGGTATTTATAGACAGGTGGTCTCTCTACAGCAGGGGTGACTCGTGATATTAAGAGGAATCGTGGTATTTATAGACAGTTGGTCTTTAAAGCAGATGTGACTTGTGATATTAAGAGGAATCTAGGTATTTATAGACAGGTGGTCTCTACAGAAGGGATGACTTCTGATATTAAGAGGAATCTAGGTATTTATAGACAGGTGGTCTCTAAAGCAGGGTTGACTTATGATATTAAGAGGAAGCTAGGTATTTATAGACAGGTGGTCTTTACAGAAGGGTTGACTTGTGATATTAAGAGGAATCTAGGTATTTATAGACAGGTGGTCTTTACAAAAGGGTTGACTTGTGATTTTAAGAGGAATCTAGGTATTTATAGACAGTTGGTCTCTACAGCAGGAGTGACTTATGATATTAGGAGGAATCTAGGTATTTATAGACAGGTGGTCTTTACAGAAGGGGTGACTTATGATATTAAGAGGAATCTAGGTATTTATAGACAGGTGGTCTTTACAGGAGGGGTGACTTGTAATATTAAGAGGAATCTAGGTATTTATAGACAGTTGGTATCTATTGACTTGTTAAGTTGTTCAATTCTTTTCATGTAATATGATACTATAGCAACGTCTTATACTTCTAATACAGTAGACTTGTTGAAGTCAATCTAGCTCATATTGAGAAAAATCAACCTTGAAAAAAGCCATCAGAGGTAAATAAGTGGGCTTATGTAAATAGGTAAATAAGTGGGCTTATGTAGATAGGTAAATAGTGGGCTTATGTAGATAGGTAAATAAGTGGGCTTATGTAGATAGGTAAATAAGTGGGCTTATGTAGATAGGTAAATAGTGGGCTTATGTAGATGTGCCTCAATGGCAGCTGTGAAAATTCCTGTGGTCTACAATAATACAAGTCGAGTAAACTGCATGGTAAAGCATGGACTCGTACAGATTCTTACATAATTCGGCTGGTTCATCACAAACACATAGCACAAAAACATCTTACTGAAGCCTGAAAAAAACCTCCAGCAATCTAACCTCTAATTCATCCCATACAAATTTCTGCTGATAAATCCTGTAGTTCTGATTTTAGAATAAACCCATTACACCTGTAGATGATAGCACAGTCTAAAAGCTGATGTCGTATACTGAGGCATATACTGGCATGATCCCAAACTATGAACCTCCTAGTTCTACTAGACTTGCACAAGTCCTTCTTTATTATTAATTGGTGTCACATTTAAACATCTTGACACTTCGACATGGGAATAGTAAAATAATATCTCACAGGTAAATCGTAATTATCAAAAAAAATGTTCAAGGGAGATTACTCTAATATGAATAAAAGGTATAATAACTCTTACACCAATCCCACTTATAATGTGTTTTCACAAAGCTTTATCGTGTGATCATGTTTGTAGCTAACAATGACTATTCAACCCCAACACAGTAACATTGCATTCAGATTACACATCTGTTTCCAATGGAAAACGGTTGCTCCTCATCGTATGGCTACAAAAACCATTTAATCTTTATCTATTTTTGTATAAAGTCAATTAATTTTGAACAACAGCAACGGAAAAGGTTTTAGATGGTCTAATGTAAGTTTTGTATTAGATCATTATACTTTAATTCCAGCAATATTCTACAGTTTTCTTTCTTCATTAAATCAGGGACAATCCGGAACAACCAGCTGTGGATTAATTATTGTGGCTGGGTACAGGAGTACAAAACCCTCAATCTCCACCAGAAAAAGTTCCTCAAGTTCAAGTACAAACACAACTGTGGATGTCAAGTAAGTCTGTAGAAACAATCCTTTTTAAATTACGTATATTCATCTGGATTTTAAAACCCTTGCTTCTGGTACTTTATCCTTGCTGAGACTCCCTACCTTCCACAATCTCTTTCCTTAGTTACTACTTAAAAGCTCACTCATTTTAAAATTTCATTTTTTTCAAATAGGGATCGGTTTTACATATAAGGTTGGGTTATTCTTCCCTTAATTATCTCATTCCTTACAGCTTATTCCCTTAATTGTGTCTATCCCTTGAATTTTAATTTGTTATAAAATCTGAATATACAGAGAGATAGCTGACCATGATGCCCCACACGAGGCTCGTTACAAGAGATAGCTGACCATGATGCCCCACACGAGGCTCGTTACAAAACCGAACCTAACCAGACCTTCAGTCCTTTAAACTCATATCATGAATATTAGGTTTCATAAAAAAAAATCAAATCAAAATCATCCCTGAAGGAACGAATTCATTTTCCTTTGAACTAAAATCTGCCAGACGTGTAGACTGTTGGTCTCGAAACTTGTCAAATTTATTTCTTTTACACACAATCTTTGGCAATCTTTGGCTTTTATCTTTGAAATTTTACCTTATTTCAACAGATATAAAAAATCCCTAAGGATAACCTATTGGCGCCAAGGACCAATGCATCTTAACACTGGTAGTAGATAAACCTGATGTACCGAGTTTGAATTCTAAAAATCTACAGCTGTTTGAAATAAATAACAATAAAGCAGCCGACCCCTTAAAATGTTTGTTGATCTCAAACAATAAAGACAATGTACATATGTAATATATCGTATTTGTAATGGCTGTGTTGACTAACTTCAAAGATTCATGATACAAAACGATTCTGAATAATTAAAGACTAGAGCCTAGCAGTATAGCGTTTCACACAGCTTCCTACCTAGCAATCACTATCCAAACATTTCACTTTTAAGTCATACATAAAACACATTTTCTTGTGATAAATTTTGACCTTCCAAACTAAATATAGTAGTGGGTGACATATGTAGTCATATAATACTTCCTAAGGCCCGCTTACTCTAATCCTTTCTGCCCAAGTGCGAAAAAAATATCTATCCACTAAAGTCTAATTTTGTTTGAAGTTGAAAGATATATAGAAACAGTGTTTGATAGTTGTGCTAGCACATTTAATTACCATTGCTCAAAATCCTGATTGTTGTGACCCACAACAGAGGAGAGTCAATTATCTGTCTGGAATGATGGAGGATTAAACCATCTCCCCCACGGTATGGCATATATCAAAGCTGTTCAAGGCTCCTTAGCAGCTGATAACATTCAGTTGATGTATTTCTTGGCGTAAATCCACCGGCTACACTCACTTTCTACTCACGCAGTCGTCCTTACTCATCTGACCTTGCCATACTCTCACATTTTTCTACTCTGTCAATTTCTACTTCTCTTCAATAAGCTTTACTTTGTTCTACTCTTAGTAATCTTGAATACATTCACCCAACTATTCTAATACCTACACCTTTCTCTGCCTAAATTTTGCCAAACAATTAATATAAAAGTTCATTTGATTATGAAAAATGTTTATATATGCATATAGATAATAGGAAAAATATACGTTGCATCAAGAAAATGAGTATCTATGTATGTACAGATGTGGCACTTTAAGTGAACTACGTTTTAACTAATTAATCAAACATTCTTCCGTCAGATATTGCTGTATAAAGCAGACACATTTTGATGACCTGTTAATGCTTTTGGCATACCTTACATTATGAATAACAAGAGATGTCTCCGCTAAGTTCTGCCTCATTTAATTATCTAGAAGGACCTAATTAAGCGTTAAATATGCGTAGTAATGACACTTCAGATACAAAGGACTCTATAAACCAGTAAATAACAATGGAATCTGCCCTTGTTTTATCTGTAGGTGGCCACCTGCTTCGGAACATTCTGCTCTGGGGCCCGTAAACTCTTTCGCCAAGATTATTGCAAATATCAACCGAACTGGACTCAGGACTGCTACCAGCGTCACGGCCAGTGTGTCAGGATGGATGGAGCGTGCCAGTGGAAGAAAAACAACCAGTTTAAGGTGTGTTTGAAACAAAATGAAGAATCCCTTCCTTGGATGAAACAGCGTATTATGCCTATAGGACCAGAGATCCAACCGGAAACAAGCAACGAGTCGAATGGTCATAGTCCAAGTTTTCCTGGTTACCAGGAACCGTGAAATACATCCAAGACATTAAAGTCAGATCATTGTGACAGGAAACCTCATGGTGATGGTCATACAGGTGGCTTAGGTGTGACAGAGTGGTCCCCCTTGGACTAGTATTTGACGGTTGTGAAAGACGGCAGCAGGAATGGTACAAAAGACATTTTAAAAAGAACTGTATCATATACTTTGTGTGGATCTGTGATAAAAAAAAGTTTGGAGGTACATTTCCTCCAGCTTCAAAGAGCAGCTCAGACTCTGATCAGGCAACTATAGCATCAAAGAGTAGCTCAGACTCTGATAAAGCAATCGAAGTATTGCTTCAAAGAGCAGCTTGCACTCTGATCAGGCAAACAAAGTTCATTTCAATGATCAGTTCAGACTCTAAAACAAAGCATAGCTTCAAAGAGCAGTGAAGACGCTGATCACACAAAATACACCACAAATTCAAAGAGCAGCAAGCTTCAAAACAACAGAGGAGACTCTGAACATGCAAAAACAAACACAGCTTCAAGTAGCACCAAACTACAAAACGCATTTCAGACATTGAGCAAGCAATTACAATGGATATAGCTTTAAAGACAGCTTCAGTTAAAACTCTGACCGACTTAAAGTTATATTGTAATGAACAAGGAGTTCAGAAACCATCGCTGAAAGTAGACACAAATGGTTGTCTTAATGTTGTCAGATATATGGTAACAGTGTCACGAAGTAAACAGTCATGCTTATAATTACAATAACTGATTTAATGTTTATACACAAATTTGTGTGCAGGTACTTTTATGAGTCTAACATCAAAGTAAAGTTTATATATTGTCTATTCAGCATTCATTACATTCAAGTTCAACTACTTCGTCGAGTTGAGAAGCAATAGGGCACCATGTTTATGTTAACATTTGGTATTTAACATATATTTTCATTTCATAATCATATTTAGAGGTATACATGCTTGTAGTTTATACACATCTTTAGGTTTATTTTCTAGAGAAAAAAGATCATCGTGAAAACCCTCCAAAACAGAAAAAATATATAAATAACAAATATAACACTGGAATTGATGTGTTTATATATATGTATGAACTTAATTCTACAAATTCAAAGTTTTATTATTATATTATCATTCTGACTCCAAACACCACAAAAGCTTATCCCAATCAAATTGAGGTTATCAGTGATGATTCCAGCATCTTTAAAGAACTATGTTTTTGATTCAAAGATGAAATTCAGAAAGGTTAGCTATTCTATGTAAATATCTACCATGTTGTATATAAGCTTCAGCTGGAGAACGTGTGAAGGGAGGTAACTCCTGCATTGTAATAATTGTTTCTAGTTCAGTCTGATATCTATTAATAATTTAGATATAAATATATGTATATAGAATGTAGTCAGAATTGTACAGTGATACATATCAATAAGGAATTGTGTTGATTTTGTGTACATTAGTGTAATATGTAGATATATATGCTTTTATTTGTAGTAAACTTAACTTGTTTCAGATACAATATGCATGTTTATAAATATTTGTAAAAATTCATCATGTAAATTAAGCTCAGACTAATTGAAATAAATGTGTTATTGTAACAATACATCCTGCATCAGTTCTTTGTTTATTCAATAACATTGGAAATCATGCTCAAATTACAATAGCACTGTTTGACCATAACCTTTGAATATTGTGCAATAAAATTTAACAGCATTGAAATATGCTGCATAGATCTTCAAAAAGATTTCAGAAGTTTTAGGTTACCTCAATGACCTTTGATATCTGTAATGGATGTGAACAAATAAACACGTGTGACACATGATCTCGAGTGTCTTCTGTGAGGCTGATGTGTTGGTCCTGGAGCACCCTAAAATGTCAACTTGTTTGAGGAAGTTGTGTTCTACTTACAGGGGGAAAAAGGAGCTAAGCTAGGTTCATAGACAGAAGCTACAACACATTCTTCTCTTCTTATTTCATAGCAAAGAGTTAACAAATAGAACATCTTGACCGGCTTAATTGATCAACGATATAGATTCTCCATTCATCAATCCAGAGAGGTCTACACTTTATAAAGAATGTAAACATGCTTAGTATTAAAAACATACGTAGTATATATAAACATACGTAGTATATATAAACATACGTAGTATATATATAAACATAGGTAGTATATATAAACATATGTAGTATATATAAACATACGTAATATATAGTATAAACATACGTAGTATATATATAAACAAATACGTTATATATATATAAACATACATAGTATATATAAACATACATAGTATATATAAACATACGTAGTATATATATAAACAAATATGTTATATATATATAAACATACGTAGTATATATATAAACATATGTAGTATATTTACATATATAAACATACATAGTATATATAAACATATGTAGTATATATATAAACAAATATGTTATATATATAAACATACCTGGTATATATAAACATACGTATTATATATATAAACATACATAGTACATCTAAACATATGTAGTATATTTACATATATAACATACATAGTATATAGTATAAACATACGTAGTACGTAGTATATATATATACTACGTATTTTTGTATATACTACGTATGTTTACACTACGTATGTTTATATCTACTACATATGTTTATACTATATATTACGTATGTTTATATATCATCTGTATGTTTATATATAAACATATGTAGTATTATAAACATAAGTAGTATATATAAACATATGTAGTATATTTACATATATAAACATACATAGCATATATAAACATACGTAATATATAGTATAAACATACGTAGTATAAAGTATAAACATACGTAGCATATATAAACATACATAGTACATCTAAACATATGTAGTATATATATAAACACATGTAGTATATTTACATATATAAACATACATAGCATATATAAACATACATAGTATATATAGACATATGTAGTATATATAAACATACGAAGTATAAACATACGTAGTATGTTTATATATACTACGTATGGTTGTATATACTACGTATGTTTATAATACTACATATGTTTATATATATACTATGTATGTTTATATATGTAAATATACTGCATATGTTTATATATATATAATGTATTTGTTTATATATATACTACATATGTCTATATATACTATGTATGTTATATATGTAAATATACTGCATATGTTTATATATATATAATGTATTTGTTTATATATATACTATGTATGTTTATATATGTAAATATACTGCATATGTTTATATATATATTACGTATGTGTATATATATATATAACATATTTGTTTATATATATACTATGTATGTTTATATATATATAACATATTTGTTTATATATATACTATGTATGTTTATATATACTTCGTATGTTTATATATATTATGTGTGTGTTTATATATACTACGCATGTTTTTATATATATATAACGTATGTTTTTATATATATATAACGTATTTGTTTATATATATACTACCTATGTTTATATATACTATGTATGTTTATATATACTTTGTATGTTTATATATAAACATATGTAGTATATTTACATATATAACATACATAGTATATATAGACATATGTAGTATATATAAACATAGGTAGTATATATAAACATACGATACGTAGTATATATAAAAATATGTAGTATATATAAACATATGTAGTAGATATAAACATACGTAGTGTAAACATACGTAGTATATATAAACATAAGTTGTATATATAAACATACGTATTATATATAAACATACGTAATATATAGTATAAACATAAGTAGTATATAGTATAAACATAAGTAGTATATATAAACATAGGTAGTATATAGTATAAACATACGTAGTATATATATAAACATACGTAGTATATATAAACATACGTAGTATAAACATACGTAGTATATATAAACATACGTAGTATATACAAACATACGTAGTATATATATAAACATACGTAGTATATAGTAGTATATATATAAACAAATACGTTATATATATATGAACATATGTAGTATATATAAACATATGTAGTATATATAAAAGTACGTAGTATATATATAAACTTTCGTATTATATATATAAACATACGTAGCATATATAAACATACGTAGTGTAAACATACGTAGTATATAGTACATATATAAACATACGTAGTGTAAACATACGTAGTATATATAGAAACATACGTAGTATATATATAACCATACGTAGTATATATATAAACTTTCGTATTATATATATAAACATACGTGGTATATATATAAACATACGGAGTATATATATAAACATACATAGTATTTATAAACATAGATAGTATATATATAAACATATGTAGTATAAATAAACATACGTAGTATATAGTATAAACATACGTAGTATAAACATACGCAGTATATATAAACATACGTATTATATATAAACATAAGTAGTATATATAAACATACGAAGTATATATAAACATAGGCAGTATTATAAACACCCGCAGTATATATAAACATACGTACTATATATATAAACATACGTCGTATATATATAAACATACGTTATATATATAAACATACGCGTCGTATATATATAAACATACGAAGTATATATAAACATAGGCAGTATTATAAACACCCGCAGTATATATAAACATACGTAATATATATATAAACATACGTAGAATATATATAAACATACGTAGTACAGGTTACAGTAATCGTCAAAGACGTTTATATTGTTCTTTATCATAAATACGTAGTATATATATAACCATACGTAGTATATATATATAAACATATGGAGTATATATAAACATACGTAGCATATATAAACATACGTAGTAATAAACATACGTAGTATATACAAAAATACGTAGTATATATAAACGTACGTAGTATATAGTACATATATAAACATACGTAGTGTAAACATACGTAGTATATATAGAAACATACGTAGTATATATAATCATACGTAGTATATATAAACATGCGTAGTATATATAACCATATGTAGTATATATAAACATACATAGTATATATAAACATACGAAGTATATATATAAACATACGAAGTATAAACATACGTAGTATAAATAAACATACGTAGTATATACATACATACGTAGTATATATATAACCATACGTAGTATATATATAAAAACATACGGAGTATATATAAACATACGGAGTATATATAAACATACGGAGTATATATAAACATACGGAGTATATATATAAACATACATAGCATATAGTATAAACATACGTAGTATATATAGAAACATACGTAGTATATATATATAAACATATGGAGTATATATAAACATACGTAATATATATATAAACATACGTTATATATATAAACATACGCGTCGTATATATATAAACATACGTCGTATATATATAAACATACGGAGTATATATAAACATATGTAGTATTATAAACATACGTAGTATAAACATACGTAGCATATATAAACATACGTAGTGTAAACATACGTAGTATATATATAAACGTACGTAGTATATATATAAACTTTCGTATTATATATATAAACATACGTCGTATATATATAAACATACGTCGTATATATATAAACATACGGAGTATATATAAACATATGTACTATATATAAACATACGTAGGATATATAAACATACGTAGTAATAAACATACGTAGTATATAGTAGTATATATATAAACAAATACGTTATATATATATAAACATACGTCGTATATATATAAACATACGAAGTATAAACATACGTAGTATATATAATCATACGTAGTATATATAAACACGTAGTATATATAAACATAGGTAGTATATATAAACATACGAAGTATAAACATACGTAGTATATATAATCATACGTAGTATATATAAACACTTAGTATATATAAACATACGCAGCATATATAAACATAGGTAGTATTATAAACAACCGGAGTATATATAAACATACGTATTATATATATAAACATACGCGTCGTATATATATAAACATACGGAGTATATATATAAACATACAAAGTATATATAAACATACGTAATATATATATAAACATACGTTATATATATAAACATACGTGGTATATATATAAACATACGGAGTATATATATAAACATACGGAGTATATATAAACATATGTAGTATTATAAACATACGTAGTATAAATAAACATACGTAGTATATAGTACATATATAAACATACGTAGTAATAAACATACGTAGTATATACATACATACGTAGTATATATATAACCATACGTAGTATATATATATAAACATATGGAGTATATATAAACATACGTACTATATATATAAACATACGTGGTATATATATAAACATACGGAGTATATATAAACATATGTAGTATTATAAACATAAGTAGTATATATAAACATACGAAGTATAAACATACGTAGTATAAACATACGTAGCATATATAAACATACGTAGTGTAAACATACGTAGTATATAGTAGTATATATATAAACAAATACGTTATATATATATGAACATATGTAGTATATATAAACATATGTACTATATATAAACATACGTAGCATATATAAACATACGTAGTATCTATATAAACATACGTAGTACAGGTTACAGTAATCGTCAAAGACGTTTATCGTAGTATATATATAAACAAATACGTTATATATATATAAACATACGTGGTATATATATAAACATACGAAGTATATATAAACATAGGCAGTATTATAAACACCCGCAGTATATATAAACATACGTAGAATATATATAAACATACGTAGTGTAAACATACGTAGTATATATATATAAACATATGAAGTATATATAAACATACGTAGTGTAAACATACGTAGTATATAGTATAAACATACATAGTATATATATAAACATAGGTAGTATTATAAACAACCGTAGTATATATAAACATATGTACTATATATAAACATACGTAGCATATATAAACATACGTAGTGTAAACATACGTAGTATATAGTATAAACATACGTAGTATAGATAAACATACGTAGTATATATACAAACATACGTAGAATATATAAACATACATATAAACATACGTAGTATCTATATAAACATACGTAGTAATAAACATACGTAGTATATACAACCATACGTAGTATATATATATAAACATATGGAGTATATATAAACATACGGAGTATATATAAACATACGGAGTATATATAAACATACGGAGTATATATAAACATATGTACTATATATAAACATACGTAGCATATATAAACATACGTAGTGTAAACATACGTAGTATATAGTATAAACATACGTAGTATACATAAACATACGTAGGATATATAAACATACGTAGTGTAAACATACGTAGTATATACAACCATACGTAGTATATATAAATAACGTAGTATATATAAACATAAGTAGTATATATAAACATAAGTAGTATATATAAACATACGTACTATATATATAAACATACGTGGTATATATATAAACATACGTCGTATATATATAAACATACGGAGTATATATAAACATATGTACTATATATAAACATACGTAGTATACATAAACATACGTAGGATATATATAAACATACGTACTATATATATAAACATACGTGGTATATATATAAACATACGTCGTATATATATAAACATACGGAGTATATATATAAACATACGTAGTATATATAAACATACGTAGTATATATAAATAACGTAGTATATATAAACATAGGTAGTATTATAAACAACCGTAGTATATATAAACATACGTAGTACAGGTTACAGTAATCGTCAAAGACGTTTATATTGTTCTTTATCATAAAGATGTGTAAAGAGTTGTCTCCTCCTGCTGCTGCTGACATCTGTTCCAGGCTTGCTAACCTTGTTGACCTAAGGAGGATAGTCAGAATTTTGTAGTCACTAGTGACAGTCCCCATATATCATCTTAATACCAACAACAAGTCTGCCCACACCCAAGATTATAAGCTTAACATTATATCTAAAGAGAAAAACAAAACATCAACTCTTCTGAAAATCTGTTTTTCCAGTTTATCAGGTTTTAAAACACTGCCAATTTGTTAGAATTCTTAAATGTAAAAAATGTTACAAGAAATCCATGCAGGAAGTGTTTTAACTTTAAAGAATTTCAATAAAAATACTTATTTAGGGTCAGGACTTCATAATTTGTTTAATTTGTGAACTTACCACTCAATAAGTCTGGGTTGAAAGAGTATACATATATAGATAAGAAATGACTTGGGCAGGGTATTAGGGGTATTTAACACATCTGTATGTTACTGAACTTGAGTGGGTTTTTTTTTATATCAGATTTATAGTATTTTCATAGTTAAAATCTAACAAGAGATCCCAGAGGGATCTTGGAGCCCACCATTGTACCATCTTCATTAGTTCTTTGTCAGTTCGATATTTTCTCTTCTTTTCTCTAATCTGTTTGATCGAGTCATGTTAACAGTAAATGCACCTTGAGGTAACTTTTTATCTACACTTCATACTGCTGTGTGTAAATGACAACCTTTAATGTGCATTTGTCCTTTCATTTTTACTAGTACAGTCCTTAAAGTGAAAGAAATAGTACCGATCATTGCAATATGAGAAAGATCTGTTTAGTTCTTCCTTCTGCCATTTTGTTTTTATGATTAGTTTCAAAATATAACATGCACAACGAAGGATCAAGGGGAACCTACATATCAAATTTGAGAAAGATCCCTCAAATTATTCCAGAGAAATAGCACTAAATGTCAAAAATTGAAAATGGCCATTTTGTTTATCTGATCAGTTTCAAAAGGAAACATGAACAATAAAGGACAGTTGGAACCTGCATATAAAATTTGAGAAAGAACCCTCCAGTTCTTCATGGGAAATAGCACTAACAAACCTTAACTGTCAAAATCAAAGATTTGTTTATCCGATCAGTCTCATAAGAAAGCAAGCACAACTACATACCAAGGAGAACCTACATGTCAAATTTGAGATAGACCTCTCCATTCCACATTGAGAAATAGCTACATAACGTATTACAAACCTTCACTGTCAAAGTTCAAGATGGCTGCCTGTCGGCCATTTTGTTAATCTGATCAGTCTCAAAAATAAACATGCACAACGAGGGACAAAGGAAAACCTACATCTGAAATTTAAAAAAGATCTCTCCAGTGCTTCCTAAGAAATAGCGATAATAAACTTTCACTGTAAAAATCCAAGATGGCTGCCTGTCGGCCATTTTGTTTATCTGATCATTCTCAAAATTAAACCTGCACAACAAGGGACCAAGGGGAACCTACATGTTAAATTTGAGAAAGATCCCTCTGGTACTTCCTGAGAAATAGCGATAAAAAGAATAGTTTAAGGAAGACGACGGACAATTATTTATATAAGGCAGCATTTCTAATATATTTTTTTTTTTATTTATTTGCAACTTTTTATCCTAACAAAGCTTACTATATAGAATCTACTAGTGTAACTGAAACAGAAAGCGACGTAGACACGATGATTACAGGGACTTATTGTATAGTAACACATCACTCAGACCTAAACACAAGTTGTCAAACCCTCAATAAAATCATAATCTTCAGAACAATAAAGGTGATAGATAACAAAGCGTGGATGAGGCTGAACAAACAACCCACGTCAGAATATATACGATATAAAAAATGGGGACGCTATATACCCAAGCTGTGTAACACATAAGGACACAGCTGAAGATACCACCGGTCAAACATTTCGTTTCGAAGCAATTTTGCGAGTTGGTGTACTGAGAATAACACCAACATGGATTACAAGAGAGGACTTCTGAAGACACTAATGATCCTCTTGACCACTGTCCAGTTATTCTGGCCATTAGTGACTTCCTGTAGATGTGCCATCAAACACCCCCAGCAGTTATTTTGTACAGCTCAACTTGGTGAGTGTTTATGTAGAAATCGTTAAAAATGAGATTGGCCAGAACTTATTATACACTGTAGGTAAGACCCTACAATTACATAGTTATACCCAGTCCAAGAGGACAGCAGAAATTAGCAGGATAGGTGAGATTGCAAATTTGATTTAATGTTCAGCTGGAAAACATTCCTTATAAAAGCCAAACTACAAAGCAGCTATAATTTTAGTAAATACATGCTACATGTGTACATTTTGGTTGTTGCCATTATACCATTATATGATAATTTAAAGAATTTTTGCTCATAAAATATCTTTGAAGAGAATAATTAAAAAAATAACATCAGGGGTGAATGAGTTATAAGAGGAAAAACAGAAAATATTTCAAAAAGAAATGAATTGCGATTTTAATGAAAAGGATAATGAACCTGTTTCTATAAATAAAAAAAATAAAATGATTAATTATTTTTAAATCTGTCAGTGATAGTAGCCCGAGTAGAAAACATCACCTTGAATTATGTGACTGGAGAGACGGGAAAAGACCTGTATCCTGTCGGCAGTATAGAAAGTGTTACCTACCATATCAAAGTACAGCATGTATATAGGGTAAGTCAGATTGTTCACCTATAGATACACAAATCAACACCAGTGTTGACAGACCACCTGTTTTGTAAGATAGACCCCTATCATAAACCTGTTTATGTAACCACCTGTGTTGTAAGATAGACCCTATCATAAACCTGTTTATGTAACCACCTGTGTTGTAAGATAGACCCTATCATAAACCTGGTTATGTAACCACCTGTTTTGTAAGATAGACCCCTATCATAAACCTGGTTTATGTAACCACCTGTGTTGTAAGATAGACCCCTATCATAAACCTGTTTATATATATGTAACCACCTGTGTTGTAAGATATACCCCTATCATAAACCTGTTTATGTAGCCACCTGTGTTGTAAGATAGACCCTATCATAAACCTGTTTATGTAACCACCTGTTTTGTAAGATAGACCCCTATCATAAACCTGTTTATATATATGTAACCACCTGTGTTGTAAGATAGACCCCTATCATAACCCTGTTTATGTAACCGCCTGTGTTGTAAGATAGACCCCTATCATAACCCTGTTTATGTAACCACCTGTGTTGTAAGATAGATCCTATCATAAACCTGTTTATGTAACCACTTGTGTTTTAAGATAGACCCTATCATAAACCTGTTTATGTAACCACCTGTGTTGTGAGATAGACCCCTATCAGAAACCTGGTTATGTAACCACCTGTGTTGTAAGATAGAGCCTATCATAAACCTGGTTATGTAACCACCTGGGTTGTAAGATAGACCCTATCATAAACCTGTTTATGTAACCACCTGTGTTGTAAGATAGACCCCTATCATAAACCTGCCTTATGTAACCACCTGGTCTTTAGGCTATTTCTGACACCTGACTTTAATGACATTGAGTATAACGAGAAGTCTGGGTAATCTGTTTACATTATTTTTGTAACCTGTTTACCATTTGCAATTTATCTAGTATACGTAAGCTATGTTTTTTGTTTCCCTATGCAGTTTGAAAGGGGAAGAGGGAGAAGGAGAGCCATTCACCGCCAAACGACCATCAACACCCCAGGATCGGTGTACGACTGCCGCGTGTCACTCCTACAGAACACCACGTACATCCTGACAGGACACATTCGTCGTGGTAGCTTATGGGTGAACAGCTGTGGCTGGGTAGAGGACATGGCCAAGCTGACTTATCGCCAGCGGACGGGACTAAGGAGTTTTTATCAGGACAACTGTCGATGTCAGGTAAAAAAAATCAGAAATCACAGGATCTTCTGTCTTTTCAATGTTTCTTTACAATAAGAATCAGGTTCTCCATGATTACTTTGTTTGAGAACCCTTAGGACTCACTATTCAAGACATCCTCAGAACAAGGTTGTATTTTTCAGGACATCCAATGCGATTCTTTAAATGCATTCAAATGAGCCAACCAGAAAAAGTGTTATATTAAGCACATGATGAATGCTTCCTGTACTAATTAATATATTGTTTCAAAACCATGAACATTTTATGTAATTTTTTCCACAATTCCAGCCCCACCTATCCACATAAATATATACTTATTGGTATAATGTATATGTTTTTAATGCATTGTGTGATTTCTAAACCCAGTTTCTTTGTGGTTTAATTTATATAGCATGTGACAAGCAGGCGTTAAAATAGAGATTCTATTCCCACAGGTCCGATGTTGTACCGGTTCACAATGTCTGCACACAACATCTGCGCGGACCAACAACCAGTGTATGATGGACACCGGAATCTTTAGCTGTTACACCAAGTATGGTATCTGTACTTACAAACGGAAGAACGGTCAAAGGGGATGTGTCTGGAAGGAAAACCCTCAGATAAAACAATGTCTCACCGTCTGGGGAAAATAAAGCATACAAACACCACACTGAGAATGATTTCCTAAAATAGTAAGATTTTCAAACGCCATTACCAGCACAGAAAAAAACCCAACAGAAGACAGCAACTAATTACAAGTCTGGACAAACAGAAGTCAGCAACTGATTATAAGTCTGGACAAACAGAAGACAGAAACTGATTATAAGTCACGACAAACAGAAGTTAGCAACTGATTATAAGTC
>NW_018403438.1:89877-102757 GCF_002113885.1 Mizuhopecten yessoensis | reverse complement strand
CAACTGATTATAAGTCTGGACAAACAGAAGTCAGCAACTGATTATAAGTCTGGACAATTTGATGGAACCTTGTTCCTCTCGGTGTACAGATTTCTCTGATGTACGTAACCATTTTACTCCAAATAAAAATATTTTTCTGTTTACAGCAAAATTCACTTATGGCAAACACATAACTGATTTTACAAAAGCCAAAATTTGTTAAAGAATTTGATGCACAATCAACTGCTTGCCACAGGAGATAAGGTTTTTTTTATTACTTTGTTAGTTGAAACAAAAATATGTATCAGAGAACGTTGTTAGTTTGGACACTTTGGTTTGTTTACAAGGGAACCTTGTTAGTACAGACAAAAATCTTTTTTGCGTAAAATGGAAGCTTGTTTCTCTAAACATTTGGTTTGTGTGAAGAATGAAATCCGAAAAATCCAGACACAAAATGGTCTGTGCATATCATAATGGGCCTTTGCTTGTCCAGACAGAATTATCCCTTTGTATAGGTTTGTGAACAAGGAAACTTATTCTTACTCCAGTTGCTTTAAAATAATGATCAGGCTTTTTTTTCTTTTTTTTTCTTACAACACACTTATTTGCATTTGGAATGTGCATCTAGAATTTACAAAAGAAAAAACCCACTCAGGTAAATTTTTAAATACTTTATAATAACAGTAACTGTGTTTTGTTATGATCTTAAGTTTACAATAAGGCAGTACATCAAACTTAAACTTTCTTACAGAGGGATGAATTCAGATGACAGTCTGATGATATGACTCAATGATTTTAAAATAACATTTACTGCACATATGCATAAATATCACCAACTGGTCACGTCTAGACCACACATACTGCACTGAATCAGCTTGGGACAGGTAGATATGTTGTGTAGCAATGACACTCGGTACAGAGGCAGTATCCCAACAATGCAGTACAATACACTATCTTGGGACAGGTAGATATTTTGTGTAGCAATGACACTCGGTACAGAGGCAGTATACCAACAATGCAGTACAATAAACTATAGACCTGTGAGTATCTAATATTTGAAGGGAGACAACTCTAAATATTAACACAAAACCTCAGCCAAGGTGTCAAGCCAGTATAGGTTTTCTCAGGGTTCTTTTGTTCAACTTAAGATTCTACATATGATTCAGATAAACTTCAGCCACAATAGCAACTTTCTCTATAACAAATGAACACATACAGCACTTTAAAACCGAAGACAACACAAAATATCAGTCAACTCAAAATTATCTTCTGTGGAGTTCTAAGTGTGGGAGGGAACCAGAGTACCCGGAGAAAACCTACGTGGTGGGGATGGTGGCCCCATATAGCTTTTCGTATCTGATCAGGGAATTGAACCCTGGTCTCCTTGGTGATAAAGCCAAGTGTGACACCTACTGCATTACTTGAAAATATATGAAATGTTGAATGCAAGTAGTTGAACTGAAAACATATTTTACCCTTATCTAAAGTAATTATGGAATCGAAAATATTGTATTGTAATTTCAATTCGCATTCAATTTTAGTTATGTTAATAAAAAAAATCATAGTTCAAATTATTTTTTATTATATTTTTTAACATCATAGGCCAATTCTATTGAAAAATCAATGAAATATGTCTTTATCATTTTATATCAAACAAAATCTAATATCTATAATGGTTATTACAGCAAATGAAAATAAAATGAATCTTATTTGACATTTTATTGTTCTTCATCTGTTGAACAATAATCCATGTAGACTGCATGCGATTGGTTGTGATGTCATTACTAATACATGGCCAGATTTGACATTTAAAACTGCACGTGGCGGAGTGGAATGACAACAGTCGTGATATGAAATTAAAAAAAATGCACAATTAACTCACCATTTCCTTGTGGTTTGGGTAATAGGCCTGCTCGATCAGCGGGAAGTTGTCACGACCTAGCTTCTTCTGGATTTTGATCAATTGAGAGAACTGAAAAAAACAACACGTTTTAAATTCAATTTCAGATTGCTGATCAACATTACAAAAATAAGCACAAAATATTTAATAAATTGGCAATAGAATGTACATGTAAGTTCAAAGTCCTTTTTTCTTTAATTTTTTATGTGACTCATAGAACTTCTGGAAATAATGAATCAAATTAACGTGGTGGGACCCACAGTTTTAATTAAACAATACAGTGGAAAGGCACCCCCAAAAAAATGTAAACAGATCACGTTAAAACAGGGCAAAGTCCTATAGCCATCAGGCTAATGTTTTATAGTCAACAGGCTAATGTTTTATAGTCAACAGGCTAATGTTTTATAGTCAGCAGGCTAATGTTTTATAGTCACCAGGCTAATGTTTTATAGTCCCCAGGCTAATGTTTTATAGTTAGCAGGCTAATGTTTTATAGTCAACAGGCTAATGTTTTATAGTCACCAGTCTAATGTTTTATAGTCACCACGCTAAGGTTTAATAGTCAGCAGGGTAATGGTTTATAGTCAACAGGCTAATGTTTTTTAGTCAGCAGGCTAATGTTTTATAGTCCCCAGGCTAAAGTTTAATAGTCAGCAGGCTAATGTTTAATAGTCAGCAGGCTAATGTTTTATAGTCAACAGGCTAATGTTTTATAGTCACAAGGCTAAGGTTTTATAGTCAGCAGGCTAATGTTTAATAGTCAGCAGGCTAATGTTTAATAGTCACCAGGCTAATGTTTTATTGTCAACAGGCTAATGGTTTATAGTCACCAGGCTAATGTTTTATAGTCACCAGGCTAATGTTTTATAGTCACAAGGCTAAGGTTTAATAGTCAGCAGGCTAATGTTTTATAGTCACCAGGCTAATGTTTTATTGTCACCAGGCTAATGTTTTATAGTCACCAGGCTAAGGTTTAATAGTCAGCAGGCTAATGTTTTATAGTCAACAGGCTGATGTTTTATAGTCACCAGGCTAATGTTCTATAGTCAGCAGGCTAATGTTTAATAGTCACNGCTAATGTTTTATAGTCACCAGGCTAATGTTTTATAGTCAACAGGCTAATGTTTTAAAGTCAGCAGGCTAATGTTCTATAGTCACCAGGCTAATGTTTAATAGTCACCAGGCTAATGTTTTATAGTCAGCAGGCTAATGTTTTATAGTCAGCAGGCTAATGTTTTATATTTAGCAGGCTAATGTTTTATAGTCGCCAGGCTAATGTTCTGTAGTCACCGGGCTAATGTTTTATAGTCAACAGGCTAATGTTTTATAGTCCCCAGGCTAATGTTCTATAGTCGCCAGGCTAATGTTCTATAGTCAGCAGGCTAATGTTTAATAGTCACCAGGCTAATGTTTTATAGTCAGCAGGCTTATGTTCTATAGTCACCAGGCTAATGTTTAATAGTCACCAGGCTAATGTTTTATAGTCAGCAGGCTTATGTTCTATAGTCACCAGGCTAATGTTTAATAGTCACCAGGCTAATGTTTTATAGTCAGCAGGCTAATGTTCTATAGTCAGCAGGCTAATGTTTAATAGTAACCAGGCTAATGTTTTATAGTCAGCAGGCTAATGTTCTATAGTCACCAGGCTAATGTTTTATAGTCACCAGGCTAATGGTCTATAGTCACCAGGCTAATGTTTAATAGTCACCAGGCTAATGTTTTATAGTCAGCAGGCTAATGTTCTATAGTCAGCAGGCTAATGTTTTATAGTCAGCAGGCTAATGCTTTATATTTAGCAGGCTAATGTTTTATAGTCGCCAGGCTAATGTTCTGTAGTCACCGGGCTAATGTTTTATAGTCTACAGGCTAATGTTTTATAGTCACCAGGCTAATGTTCTATAGTCAGCAGGCTAATGTTTTATAGTCAGCAGTCTAATGTTTTATAGTCACAAGGCTAATGTTCTATAGTCAGCAGGCTAATGTTTAATAGTAACCAGGCTAATGTTTTATAGTCAGCAGGCTAATGTTTTTATAGTCACAAGGCTAATGTTTTATAGTCACCAGGCTAATGTTCTATAGTCGCCAGGCAAATGTTCTATAGTCAGCAGGCTAATGTTTTATAGTCAGCAGGCTAATGTTTTATAGTCACAAGGCTAATGTTCTATAGTCCGCAGGCTAATGTTTTATAGTCACCAGGCTAATGTTCTATAGTCGCCAGGCAAATGTTCTATAGTCAGCAGGCTAATGTTTTATAGTCAGCAGGCTAATGCTTTATATTTAGCAGGCTAATGTTTTATAGTCGCCAGGCTAATGTTCTGTAGTCACCGGGCTAATGTTTTATAGTCAACAGGCTAATGTTTTAAAGTCAGCAGGCTAATGTTCTATAGTCACCAGGCTAATGTTTTATAGTCACCAGGCTAAGGTTTAATAGTCAGCAGGCTAATGTTTTATAGTCACCAGGCTAATGTTCTATAGTCACCAGGCTAATGTTTTATAGTCACTAGGCTAATGTTTTATAGTCACCAGGATGTTTTATAGTCACCAGGCTAATGTTCTATAGTCAGCAGGCTAATGTTTAATAGTCACCAGGCTAATGTTTTATAGTCAGCAGGCTTATGTTCTATAGTCACCAGGCTAATGTTTAATAGTCACCAGGCTAATGTTTTATAGTCAGCAGGCTAATGTTTTTATAGTCACCAGGCTAATGTTTTATAGTCAGCAGGCTAATGTTTTATAGTCAGCAGGCTAATGTTTTATAGTCACTAGGCTAATGTTTTATAGTCACAAGGCTAATGTTCTATAGTCAGCAGGCTAATGTTTTATAGTCAGCAGGCTAATGTTTTATAGTCAGCAGGCTAATGTTTTTTTAGTCACCAGGCTAATGTTTTATAGTCACCAGGCTAATGTTTTATAGTCACCAGGCTAATGTTCTATAGTCACCAGGCTAATGTTTATTAGTCACCAGGCTAATGATTTATAGTCACCAGGCTAATGTTTTATAGTCAGCAGGCTTATGTTTTATAGTTAGCAGGCTAATGTTTTATAGTCGGCAGGCTAATGTTCTATAGTCAGCAGGCTAATGTTTTATAGTCACAAGGCTAATGTTTTATAGTTACCAGGCTAATATTCTATAGTCACCAGGCTAATGTTTTATAGTCACCAGGCTAATGGTCTATAGTCACCAGGCTAATGTTTAATAGTCACTACGCTAATGTTTTAAAGTCAGCAGGCTAATGTTTTATAGTCAGCAGGCTAATGTTTTATAGTCAACAGGCTAATGTTTTATAGTCAGCAGGCTAATGTTTTATAGTCAGCAGGCTAATGTTTTATAGTCACCAGGCTAATGTTTTATAGTCACCAGGCTAATGTTTTATAGTCACCAGGCTAATGTTTTATAGTCACCAGGCTAATGTTTTATAGTCACCAGGCTAATGTTTTATAGTCCCCAGGCTAATGTTTTATAGTTAGCAGGCTAATGTTTTATAGTCGCCAGGCTAATGTTCTATAGTCACTGGGCTAATGTTTCATAGTCAGCAGGCTAATGTTTTATAGTTACCAGGCTAATATTCTATAGTCAGCAGGCTAATGTTTAATAGTCACTACGCTAATGTTTTATAGTCAGCAGGCTAATGTTTTATAGTCAGCAGGCTAAAGCAGGCTAATGTTTTATAGTCAGCAGGCTAATGTTTTATAGTCAGCAGGCTAATGTTTTATAGTCACCAGGCCAATGTTTTATAGTCACCAGGCTAATGTTTTATTTACAAACTGTACTCGTATTTACTTAAGGAGTGAATCAGAGGACAGATCAAATGGTGACCTACTTTCAGTCATCCTACCATTCTCTGACACACTGACACACTGATGGAGTGACACACTGAAACTGACACACTGACAGACTCACACAATGACACACTCATGGAGTGACACACTAATGGAGTGACACACTAATGGAGGGACACACTGACACAATGATTGAGTGACACACTGACTCACTGATGGAGTGACGCACTGACACACTGACGGAGTGACACACTAATGGAGTGACACACTGACACACTGATGGAGTGACACACTGACACACAGATGGAGTGACACTGACACACTGACGGAGTGACACACTGACACACTGATGGAGTGACACACTGATGGAGTGACACACTAATGGAGTGACACACTGATGGAGTGACACACTGATGGAGTAACATACTGACACACTGATGGAGTGACATACTGACACACTGACACACTGAAGGAGTGACACACTGACACACTAATGGAGTGACACACTGACACACTGATGAAGTGACACACTGACACACTGATGGAGTGCAAACACTGAAACACACTGGGGGAGTGACACACTGACACACTGATGGAGTGACACACTGACACACTGATGAAGTGACAAACTGACACACTGATGGAGTGACACACTAACACACTGATGAAGTGACACACTGACACACTGATGGAGTGCAAACACTGAAACACACTGATGGAGTGACACACTGACACACTGATGGAGTGACACACTGACACACTGATGGAGTGACATACTGACACACTCATGGAGTGACACACTGACACACTGACACACTCATGGAGTGTAAACATATAGTCTCCTCGGGAAGTACCATTCTCTGACACACTGACACAGTGACTCTGACACACTGACACAGTGACACACTGACAGACTGACAGACTGACACACTGACACACTGACACACTGACTCACTGACACACTGACACACTGATGGAGTGACATACTGACACTGATGGAGTGACACACTGACACACTTACACACTGACACACTGATGGAGTGACATACTGACACTGATGGAGTGACACACTGACACACTGACACACTGACAGACTGATGGAGTGACACACTGATGGAGTGCAAACATATAGTCTCTTCGGGAAGTACCATTCTCTGACACACTGACAGACTGACAGATTGACACACTGACACACTGATGGAGTGACACACTGACACACTGACACACTGATGGAGTGAAACACTGACCCACTGACACTCTGACACACTGACACTCTGACACACTGACACACTGATAGAGTGCAAACATATAGACTCCTCGGGAAGTCCCTTTCTCTGACACACTGACACACTGATGGAGTGACACACTGATGGAGTGCAAACATATAGTCTCTTCGGGAAGTACCATTCTCTGACACACTGACAGACTGACACACTGACACACTGATGGAGTGACACACAGACACACTGACACACTGATGGAGTGCAAACATATAGGCTCCTCGGGAAGTACTGTTCTCTGACACACTGATACACTGATGGAGTGACACACTGACAGACTGACACAATGACCCACTGATGGAGTGACACACTGACAGACTGACACAATGACACACTGATGGAGTGACACACTGACAGACTGACGCACTGACGGAATGACACACTGACACACTGATGGAGTGACACACTGATGGAGTGACACACTGATACACTGATGGAGTGACACACTGACAGACTGACACACTGACGGAATGACACACTGACGCACTGATGGAGTGACACACTGACACACTGATGGAGTGAAACACTGACCCACTGACACTCTGACACACTGACACTCTGACACACTGACACACTGACAGACTGACACACTGATGGAGTGACACACTGACAGACTGACACACCGACGGAATGACACACTGACACACTGATGGAGTGACACACTGACAGACTGACACACCGACGGAATGACACACTGACACACTGATGGAGTGACACACTGCCACACTGACACTCTGACACACTGACACTCTGACACACTGACACACTGATAGAGTGCAAACATATAGACTCCTCGGGAAGAGTGACACACTGACAGAATGACACACTGATGGAGTGACACACTGACAGACTGACGCACTGACGGAATGACACACTGACACACTGATGGAGTGACACACTGCCACACTGACACTCTGACACACTGACACTCTGACACACTGACACACTGACACACTGACACACTGATAGAGTGCAAACATATAGACTCCTCGGGAAGTACCTTTCTCTGACACACTGACACACTGATGGAGTGACACACTGACACACTGACACACTGATGGAGTGCAAACATATAGTCTCCTCGGGAAGTACTGTTCTCTGACACACTGACACACTGATGGAGTGACACACTGACAGACTGACACACTGACACACTGACACACTGACAGACTGATGGAGTGCAAACATATAGTCTCCTCGGGAAGTACCATTCTCTGACACACTGACACACTGATGGAGTGACACACTGATGGTGGGCAAACATATAGTCTCCTCTGGAAGTACCATTCGGGGACTACTTGCTTCACAGATTTTTTATTTTCCAAAACAGATGACAGTGCGCAGTGATTTCTGCTGTCTTATTGCTGTATTAGAACTGATGACATTTGGCAGTGATTTCTGCTGTCCTATTGCTGTATTAGAACTGATGACAGTACGCAGTGATTTCTGCTGTCTTATTGCTGTATTAGAACAGATGACAGTGCGCAGGGATTTCTGCTGTCTTATTGCTGTATTAAAACTGATAAGGAAAATGAACCTGTCTGTTGGAACATCTTTTGTATATCAATTTGATCACTACAGTCTAAAAAATCTACTCATCACAGCCTGGCTTGCGATCAGCTATTTTTATGTAATCTCATCCAAGTTTTCCTCATTCCCTTTGTTTGGTTCACTGGATTTGTCACATTCCCTTTGTTGGAAATGCTCAGTTCATTGGATTTGTCAAAAAAGTTTTGCTGTTTAAAGAACACTAAGCACTTCTAGAAAGTACAGAACCACTCCTTAAATTTCATCTTTGACTTGTAAATTCTCAAAACAATCTGAAATAAAATCAATCTAGAGATTCCACCAAATTGCATGTACACTGAGAAGCTTGTCAGCCAGGACATTTACAGTTAGTGTGGTTTACAGGTTTTGAAGATCTAACTACACTATTCCAGAGTCTCCGTGATTAAGAAACACAAAAACATGGTTTTATATAAGCCAGTATGTTAAAGTGCTGATAACGTACCACCCACGGCCGATCCTGGAAGTTGTAGATAGAATGGAGAGAGTTGACGCTAGGAATACCGCCATATTGAAATCCGATGAGCAAGTTCTTCCAGTCCTCCGTGGCGTCCCTCACATTTTGTCGTATGAGCAGGAAATCAGGTTTGAATGATCTGATGAAATACGAAATGAATACAGATATCAATTTATTCAAAAGATTGCTTTGGCAACCAAAACAGGTTTTCAAATTTCACCAAGATATTTTCAATGGTTTAAAGTTTACAGGCAAGATAATATTTCACTGAAAAATTTTGCACTTATTTGACCTTTGATCTATAATGATGAAGGTCTAATTCATTTAAAATCATTTTTGACTTGAGGTCTTACAACTCATCAGTATACAATACATACCATACATTATAAAATATACAATACATTTCATATAATACAAAATACAGAGACAGTACAGCTAACTGTAAAATCTGAAGCATGAGCTGTACATTAAGTGTAGGTTAAGTTCACATTTTATTTTATTTGTTTCAAAAAAAAAAATTTCAAAAAAGTGATAATTTCTTTATGTGACTGTGACCTTTTAACGCTACACTGGGCCCATTCTGTGGATGTTGAAGTATACATGAAATATCAAGATATCCTCTATCTTCAACATGTTAAAAGGGCTGGTCGGGGGAAAAAAATACAAAATAAATGGGTCTAAATGCGTTCTCTGGCCTTCCAAAAGTTATACCACGGCAATATGATGGTCAAGTTCTGCTTGCAATGTCCAGTTTTGACCACTGAAATCTCGGGGAAGCCCCGCGTAAACTTGGCGCAGATCTATTTATATATGTCATGTGGTTGTTTCGAAAGTGAGGCAGTGAAGATAACAACAATAGCACACCTTCATGTGCCATGTCGGACAAGACAGCAATACTATACGTAAATAATTGTTTTCAAAGGTCATGTATGATGCAAGTGTAGTATTCCTACCTATATGTTGTTGTTTTATATAACGGTATTGATACCTCGTGCCTGTCATGACTTTTGCATGCATTTCTTTCTTTCGTCACAATGATTACATTTGGCCTTGTTGGTGATGCGCATGCGGTAAAATTACATCACTGATCAGGGTCGATTGAGAGTTTTAGACTGTCAGGTGACGATCTAGGATTTCTTTAACATAATTATAATTTTTACTCTTAGGGAGTGAATTTCATCAAATTTGTATCGGTATATTTCATAAGAAGGTATTTTAAACATGTGTATGCCATTTTAGCAAATATGCCATTTTTTCCCCGACCAGCCCCTTTAAAATGTTCAGCCTGGATATGATTTCGCTTAACATTTACCACTCAGAGGTCCTCATTTCTGTGCACTGAATGCACATACACTTTGTGTTTCATCAAGATTGTCAAACTGTTTACAGCATTATACTGAATCGCAGAATTTTTGTACTTGACTTTTGACCTCAAGGTGAAGGTCACTGACCTAATGACTTTCTATGAATGAAGCTGGTATTCTTCAATTTTCATAAAGACGCCTTTAACAGTTTAAAACATAAAAGAAATTATTACAAGCAGAATCTGTCAATCCTTACAACTCCTGTTCATTAAATCCTGACACCTAACAGGCATCTTCCTATGTTTGATAGCACTGCCATCTTTATTAACTTCTGTTGACTTCAGATATCTTTAAGCTCTTTCGCCAGTGCCAGAATATCAATAATCCAGTACAATGTGATTATCAACGTTAGGAACAGTTACAAGCAACCTGGATCAACCAAACAAGATTCCTCAAGAATCCCCAATTCCAACACATCAAGACATATTATGATTGATCCAGTAGCCGTACTTAGCACAGTTGTAGGCCTGTATCGTATTGATTTTCACACACTCCTACAACAATTAATAATGAACCAAGTTTGTAGAAATGCTATATTCCAGTGCACGTCCTGATGTACGGCACAGTCAGATTGAGCTTTAGCTGATGGCTGTCTCCATTAGTTATCCTTGATTACAATGTCAGACCAGCATCATTGATGTACGTTCTCTGATATCATAAAAGACTAATTAGTTTTCAGTTAGATGGGTTCTAATGTAATAAAGCTTAATAATGTGTCGATCATCCTTTAAGAATTAAGACATTAAATCAATTAAACATTATATATTATCTATAATACCACAGCCTCTCCAGAACCCCCTGAGAGTATCTATAATACCACAGCCTCTAGGGAGCACCCTGGGGATATCTATAATACCACAGCCTCTACATAGCACCCTGGGGATATCTATAATACCACAGCTTCTAGGGAGCACCCTGGGGATATCTATAATACCATAGCCTCTACGGAGCACCCTGGGGATATCTATAATACCACAGCCTCTACATAGCACCCTGGGGATATCTATAATACCACAGCCTCTACGGAGCACCCTAAGGATATCTATGATACCACAGCCTCTACAGAGCACCCTAAGGACATCTATAATACCACAGCCTCTACGGAACACCCTGGGGATATCTATAATACCACAGCCTCTACGGAGCACCCTAAGGATATCTATGATACCACAGCCTCTACAGAATACCCCAAGGACATCTATAATACCACAGCCTCTACATAGCACCCTGGGGATATCTATAATACCACAGCCTCTACGGAACACCCCAAGGACATCTATAATACCACAGCCTCTACGTAGCACCCTAAGGATATCTATGATACCACAGCCTCTATGGAACACCCTGGGGATATCTATAATACCACAGCCTCTACAGAGCACCCTAAGGATATCTATGATACCACAGCCTCTACAGAATACCCCAAGGACATCTATAATACCACAGCCTCTACATAGCACCCTGGGGATATCTATAATACCACAGCCTCTACGGAACACCCCAAGGACATCTATAATACCACAGCCTCTACGTAGCACCCTAAGGATATCTATGATACCACAGCCTCTACGGAACACCCTGGGGATATCTATAATACCACAGCCTCTACAGAGCACCCTAAGGATATTTATGATACCACAGCCTCTACATAGCACCCTAAGGATATCTATAATACCACAGCCTCTACGGAGCACCCTAAGGATATCTTTGATACCACAGCCTCTACGGAACACCCCAAGGACATCTATAACACCACAGCCTCTACGTAGCACCCTAGGGATATCTATGATACCACAGCCTCTACAGAACACCCCAAGGACATCTATAATACCACAGCCTCTACGTAGCACCCTAGGGATATCTATGATACCACAGCCTCTACGGAACACCCTGGTGATATCTATAATACCACAGCCTCTACAGAACACCCTAAGGATATGTATGATACCACAGCCTCTACGGAGCACCCTAAGGATATCTATGATACCACAGCCTCTACGAAACACCCTGGGGATATCTATAATACCACAGCCTCTACGGAGCAACCTGGGGATATCTATGATACAACAGCCTCTACGGAGCACCCTGGGGATATCTATAATACCACAGCCTCTACGGAGCACCCTGGGGATATCTATTATACCACAGCCTCTACAGAACACCCTTAGGATATCTATAATACCACAGGCTCTACATAGCACCCTGGGGATATCTATAATACCACAGCCTCTACTGTACACACAAACCAAAGTGTCAAGACTGACAAGGTTGTACTGTACACAAAACCAAATTGTCCAGACTAACAAGGTTCTACTGTACACACTAACCAACATGTCCAAACTTTCAAGGTTTTACTGTATACACACACACCAACATGTCCAGACTAACAAGGTTCTACTGTACACAAAAACCAACATGTCCAGACTAACAAGGTTCTACTATAAACACAAACCAAAGTGTTCAGACTAACAAGGTTCTACTGTACACACTAACCAACATGTCCAGACTAACAAGGTTCTACTATAAACACAAACCAAATTGTCCAGACTAACAA
>NW_018403438.1:77899-86341 GCF_002113885.1 Mizuhopecten yessoensis | reverse complement strand
TGTCCAGACTAACAAGGTTCTACTGTACACACAAACCAACATGTCCAGACTAACAAGGTTCTACTGTACACATAAACCAATATGTCCAGACTAACAAGGTTCTCTACTACTATACACACAAACCAGTGTCTTGACTAGCAAGGTTCAAATCTACACACAAACCAAAGTGTCCAGACTAACAAGGTTCTACTGTACCCATAAACCAATATGTCCAGACTAACAAGGTTCTCCTGTACACACAAACCAGTGTCTTAACTAGCAAGGTTCAAATATACACACAAACCAATATGTCCAGATTTACAAAATTGACAGGTTAAGATCAGTGTAAGGCAGGTAAAGATCAGTGTAAGACTTTTTTTTATATCAGTGTAGGACTGTTAAGATCAGTGTAAGACTGTTAAGATAATAATAATACAAGTTAAGATCAGTGTAAGACTGTTAAGATAACTGTCATACTAGTTAAGATCAGTGTAAGACTGTTAAGATAATTATAATACAAGTTAAGATCAGTGTGAGACTGTTAAGATCATTGTTAGGCAGGTTAAGATCAGTGTAAGACTGGTAGATTAACTGTCATACTAGTTAAGATCAGTGTAAGACTGTTAAGATAACTGTCATACTAGTTAAGACAAGTTTAAGATCAGTGTGAGACTGCTAAGAAAACTGTTATACAAGTAAAGATCAGTGTAAGATGGTTAAGATAACTGTCATACAAGTTTAAGATCAGTGTGAGACTGCTAAGAAAACTGTTATACAAGTAAAGATCAGTGTAAGATGGTTAAGATAACTGTCATACAAGTTTAAGATCAGTGTGAGACTGCTAAGAAAACTGTAATACAAGTTAAGATCAGTGTAGGACTGTTATGATAACTGTCATACAATTTAAGATCAGTGTGAGACTGTTTAGATAACTGTCCCACAAGTAAAGTTCAGTGTAAAGATGGTTAAGATAACTGTCATACAATTTAAGATCAGTGTGTGACTGTTAAGATAACTGTTACAGAAGTTAATTCAGTGTAAGATTATTAAGATAACTGTCATACAATTTAAGATCAGTGTGTGACTGTTAAGATAACTGTCAGAGAAGTTAATTCAGTGTAAGATTGTTAAGATAACTGTCATACAATTTTAGATCAGTGTGAGATTGTTAAGATAATTATAATACAAGTTAAGATCAGTGTAATGCTGTTAAGATAATTGTCATACAAGTTATGATCAGTGTAAGGCTGTTAAGATAACTATCATACAAGTTAAGTTCAGTGTAAAGATGGTTAAGATAACTGTCATACAAGTTATGATTAGTGTAAGGCTGTTAAAATAACTATCATACAAGTTAAGTTCAGTGTAAAGATGGTTAAGATAACTGTAATACAAGTTAAGATCAATGTAAGGCTGTTAAAATAACTATCATACAAGCTAAGTTCAGTTTAAAGATGGTTAAGATAACTGTAATACAAGTTAAGATCAGTGTAAGACTGTTAAGATAATTATAATACAAGTTAAGATCAGTGTAAAGATGGTAAAGATAACTGTCATACAAGTTAAGATCAGTGTAAGGCTGTTAAAATAACTAACATACAAGTTAAGATCAGTGTAAGGCTGTTAAGATAACTGTTATGCAAGTTAAGTTCAGTTTAAGATGGTAAAGATAACTGTCATAACAAGTTAAGATCAGTGTAAGGCTGTTCAGATAACTGTCATACAAGTTAAGATCAGTGTAAGGCTGTTAAGATAATTATAATACAAGTTAAGATCAGTGTAAGACTGTTAAGATAACTGTCATACTAGTTAAGATCAGTGTAATACTGTTAAGATAACTGTTATACAAGTTAAGATCAGTGTAAAGATGGTAAAGATAACTGTCATACAAGTTAAGATCAGTGTAAGGCTGTTAAAATAACTAACATACAAGTTAAGATCAGTGTAAGGCTGTTAAGATAACTGTTATGCAAGTTAAGTTCAGTTTAAGATGGTAAAGATAACTGTCATAACAAGTTAAGATCAGTGTAAGGCTGTTCAGATAACTGTCATACAAGTTAAGATCAGTGTAAGGCTGTTAAGATAATTATAATACAAGTTAAGATCAGTGTAAGACTGTTAAGATAACTGTCATACTAGTTAAGATCAGTGTAATACTGTTAAGATAACTGTTATACAAGTTAAGATCAGTGTAAAGATGGTAAAGATAACTGTCATACAAGTTAAGATCAGTGTAAGGCTGTTAAAATAACTAACATACAAGTTAAGATCAGTGTAAGGCTGTTAAGATAATTGTTATGCAAGTTAAGTTCAGTTTAAGATGGTAAAGATAACTGTCATAACAAGTTAAGATCAGTGTAAGGCTGTTCAGATAACTGTCATACAAGTTAAGATCAGTGTAAGGCTGTTAAGATAATTATAATACAAGTTAAGATCAGTGTAAGACTGTTAAGATAACTGTCATACTAGTTAAGATCAGTGTAACACTGTTAAGATAATTGTCATACAAGTTAAGATCAGTGTAATACTGTTAAGATAACTGTCATACTAGTTAAGATCAGTGTGAGACTGTAAAGATCACTATAAGACATGTAAAGATCAGTGTAAGACTTGTTAAGATCAGTGTAAGACAGGTTGAGATCAGTGTAAGACATGTAAAGATCACTATAAGACATGTAAAGATCAGTATAAGACTTGTTAAGATCAGTGTAAGACAGGTTAAGATCAGTGTAAGACTTGTTAAGATAATTTCACACAAGTAAAGATCTGTGTAAGACTGTTAAGATAACTGTTATACAAGTTAAGATCAGTGTAAGTCTTGATAAGATAACTGTCATACAAGTTAAGATCAGTGTAAATCTGTTAAGAAAACTTTTATACAAGTTGAGATAAGTGTAAGACTGTTAAGATCAGTATAAAACATGTTAAGATCAGTGTAAGACTTGATAAGATAACTGTCATACAGGTTAAGATCAGTGTAAGTCTGTTAAGATAACTGTTATACAAGTTAAGATCAGTGTAATACTGTTAAGATAACTGTCATACTAGTTAAGATCAGTGTAAAGATGGTGTAGATAACTGACATACAAGTTAAGATCAGTGTAAGTCTGTTAAGATAACTGTCATACAAGTTAAGGTCAGTGTAATACTGTTAAGATAACTGTCATACTAGTTAAGATCAGTGTGAGACTGTAAAGATCACTATAAGACATGTAAAGATCAGTATAAGACTTGTTAAGATCAGTGTAAGACAGGTTAAGATCAGTGAAAGACTTGTTAAAATAATTTCACACAAGTTAAGATCAGTGTAAGACTTGTTAAGATCAGTGTAAGACAGGTTAAGATCAGTGTAAGACTTGTTAAAATAATTTCACACAAGTTAGGATCAGTGTAAGACTTGTCAGGATTGTAGAACATGTTAATATCACTTCAGGACCCATTCCAGGTATTATAATGTTACACGTTTTACTTCTTTTCTGATATGCATAAACCAATTTTAAATATTGATGATATTTTCATCTGTGGTATTAAGTTATGTAAACTTAATATACCAATGCTATGGTCATATGTCTTGTATTCAGTCACACCCAGAAAGCCCACATGTAAACAACTCATTAACAGGACTAATTGGTTGTTAATGTCACGACCATGAACCCTACCGATGCTATTAAATAGTCCATGTTTAGGAAAACCAAGCTTTCGATCGACCTGGATTTTGTGGAAAAGAACATCAAAGAAGCATTAGCAGGGAATGAAGACATACAATATCGTCAATGTTGTACCAGAGGCAAGTTTTCATTGGGGAAATCGTCCAGAGCAAATGATGGATAGCCAGATAATATAAAATCAATGTAGGAACAGTACTGTGTAGAGAGTATACCGGCACATCAGGATCCACTTCTCACTATTTACAACGGGGGGAACGCGGGGATCACGAAGCAGTCTCTGAAACTCATGACCTGTCATTGATTGGTTGCAGAGATGCTAAGATTCTGGTTCAGGAGACATATACAAAATAGATTTAGCCAAGTACTTTGTGTGCTTTGATGGGCTAATAAACATATTCTCTACACAAGAAGTACTCTAGTTTCATTGCAAAGTGTCTGAGAACACTTATCAATGCCCATTGTTTATGGGAAAAAACTTATTTAATTATGCATAAATGAAAACTTTGAAAGAGACACTGCAAATTACAAACACATGGTCACTTACTATAAACAAAAAAATCATTGTCATTTTATTTTTGTCCTTTAAAGAGAAGGATGAATTCAAATAAAGGCAAAACAAGTACCAGTATACAAAGGTACATTAAGGCAGAGGGTAAATATCTAGTGAGGCAAAAAAATAGGACCCAAGCGGCCTTGAAAGTGGGTCAAGGTCACTCCTTTGAACAAACGTTATAGTCCTTTACTCCAGCATACTATCGACAAAATAGCATGAACCGAAGTCTCTCGGAACATCGGCTGTATTCGGCAGTTTCTAACTGCAGAAGCATGCAAGATTTTGGTGCATTCACTTGTTACCTCTCGGTTGGATTATGGTAACACCCTGCTCTGCGGTATATCTGACAAACTAACTAGCCGTCTGCAGAGGGTCCAGAACACTGCAGCACGGCTAGTTACTCGTACTCGAAATAGAGAGCACATCACACCTGTGCTTTATTCGTTGCACTGGTTACCTATACGATACAGGTCGCAGTACAAAATTCTGGTGTACACATACAAGGCACTGAATGGAACAGCTCCTCAGTACCTACAGGAGCTTGTTACCCTGTATCAGCCGTCACAATCACTGCGGTCGGAGTCAGAATCTTTGTTGTGTGTCCCAAAATCTTGTACTGTGACCTACGGAAACAGATGCTTTGGGAGGGTTTCGGGTACGTTGTGGAATAGCTTACCATCTGCTATTACTATTAGACAGTCAAATACCCTGGCAAAGTTAATGAGGGACATCAAAACTCACCTCTTCACGTCTGCATTTTAGAATCTTTGCAAAGACGTCATGTAAAGTCCACCCTGTTATTTGTACAATTATGTGCACATTGTTTGCTTAAATGTATAAAAGTGATTGTAAGCCTTTGTTTTTTGTTTTCACAATTATAACCATTATTATTATCCATATGTTGTAGTGCTCTTAAAGCGAGTAATTTAAAAAATTATATAGGGCGCTATATAAATGTTGTATATTATTATTATTATTTATTATTTTATTATCATTACTGAGATTTTGCAAAAAGCCTTCATAACATTTGACTCCTGTGGCCTTGAACGTGACTCAAGGTCATTCCTTTGAGTAAACCTGATATCCCTTTATTCTAGCATTCCACTGGCAAGATATCATGACTCTAGTACTCTTTCTATTTAGAATAAACCAATGAATTATGGTTACCAGCAGCATACACTCAATAGGTCTGAAGTCACTTCAACAGAAAATAATTTGCAAATTACTGCCTTAAGTGACGGCTGCAATTCCTGTGACCTTTTGATGAGAATGTCACAAGTGATATATAAAATTCCAGCCTAACTAACGAGCTCCCTGTGAGATCCTTTAAGTACATCTGAATACCTCTAGTGTCAATTATACCTGGCAAACTTTTACTTCCATTGTCAATTATATCGGGAGGAACTCTTTAAGAATTCTATAATTCTGAGTATATCCTAGTCACTGCCACCAGTAACAGACTGGAAGCAAACCATACTGGTGCAGCATTAAAACTCTGATATTTCATCAGTCATAATGGTGAAATAAACTCAACATCCATATAATGGCTACTGCTTATCTTGATTAATCCAATGGTTGATGCTAATTAGAGAGGAGCAGAGGTCATAAGTATTGGTGTGGAGCAGTGGTCATAAGTATTGGTCAAGTGGAAGAAAATTAGCAGATATCAGCTAAAGTAGGGATCACTCAACCAAAGGGTAACAAAAAATTTGTCAATGTGTCAAGTTTATAAAAATCATTTGAGAAGGCAGGAAAAGGCAGTTCAGACAAAAAATAAAAAAGTAATTCAGAAAAAGGTGACAAGTCTTAAAAAAATCAATAAATTCAATAATGTCAGGCACTATTTCATAAAAATTTGAAAAGGGACATAACTCCCATAAAATTATGTTTACCTTTCTCATCAGTATTAGACAAAGGGGCATAACTCCCATAAAATTATGTTTACCTTTCTCATCAGTATTAGAAGACATAATTCCCATAAAATTATGTTTACCTTTCTCATCAGTATTAGAAGAAGGGGCATAACTACCATAAAATCAATAAATAAAGAAACAGAAATTGCAAGAGCACAATTATTATGGGCACTGATCATGATGTCACCGTATCAATTTCATAAATATTGAAAAAAAGGGCATACCTCCAATAATATGATATATATGTCCCATAAACACAATTACATAGGGCATTGATCATGTTTTGGAAAAAGGGACATAACTCCCATAAAATCAATAAAATTATGTTCCATTATTTGGGGACCACATAAATATGCAGTAAACCACCTCCCAGAAGGGATTTACCAGCAGCACAAGCTGTTAATGGGGAAACATGCTCTGGAAATATATTGTTTCTTTTCTCCGGTTCAAATAAACACATTGACAAGTTGATAAATTTCTTTCTATATTGATGTCAATCCTTGATTAGGTTTCAAAACAAGTGCTTTCCGATGCATTGTATACATGGAGCAGTAAATCACATTATTTCAGCCTGAAGTATGAATCCCATTAAATATATACAGTGAGACACAGAAAAGTAGTTAGTTTGTATTCCTTTGTGATACAATATACACTGGCCGCGGGTGAGAGGTGCCATCTGATGACTTTTAAATGTGGACAGCGGTATTGATTCTGAAATGCAATTTTGTTCTAAATGGGTTTTTACATAAAACTTCATTGTAACCTACAATCTCTAGCCTGCAAGTTTGTTTTGCTGCGAATGGAATTTTGCAATAGTTTTTAAAAAAGAAGCTTAGTCATTTTCAAAATAGAAGATATTTTTTTCTCTTGTCTAATTATAGAAATAAAGACTCTTTTTTTATAACTTAAGGTCAAAACTTTAAGGGCAAACACTGAATCTTACTAAGAGCACTTTATTATTAACTGTTTTCAGTTTACATTTGCAAATGACATTAATGCCCAGAAACAATGTTATCAATGGATTTATTTTTCATGGAACTATATCAACCATGGATATTATGTTACATATTAACACATTGTATGGTAAAGAGAAAACAACATGTAATGGGCAATGGGGATAAAACATATTTGTTTTCAATGGTCCAAGAATGCTGACACAATTGTTTGTGGTTTCTGGATCCATTCTACAGGCCACAGCCTTAAGGTCATAGGAGTGTATTGCTAAACGGAAATAGGAAGTACACGCCTAGTTGAAAATCCAATGTAGGAAGACAGTATCACAATTTCAGCATATTCTAATGTTTAATATTAAACTGATGAATATTCTATGTTTATTATTGACAGAACAGTGTGTTCTTTCAATATTAAAGTATTTCAAAGCAATACAGGCATTAATTCATTTGTTTTTTAATCTATGAGTCACATGTGTCTATTTTTCTGTACTTCAGAAAACCGGCTACCTATTTCACTACTGTGAAGTTTTTCAAGGACGATAACTCTTCCATGCAATTACTATGTGCATATGGTTTTATTATAAAATGTCAATTTTTAATCGTTTATAGATAATTCATTTTACACAATTTCAGCATTTATGAAAATGATATACATTAATGCATACTTATCTATGTCAGTAACATTTTTATTGACATTATATTGCAAAAAATTGTGCGTTTCATTTTTTTCTTCAAAATTCACTCCTTTTTACATAAATTTCCTTTCAAAATCCTTAAAATTCCGACAACCTAGTTATTTTTTTGACAGAAAATTTTCTTTACTTCAAAGCAATATAACTACAAAATTTGAAGAAATTCTACAGAGAAATGGCGACACAGTCCTATTACCTTAAACATGCTGAAGAAACGGGCATTATGATATTTTAAATGTCTAACACATGCCTCAAGAATTTTATAAAAAATTACACAACATTGTGTACAGCTTTTCAATTAGAGAGAGGGGTGATGACAGAGGGGTGATGAGAGAGGGGTGATGCCCAAACAGACATGGTAGAAGACAAGTGAATGAAATAAGTTGATAGCTCCTATTTGATTATTTATTTAAATATTTGGCCTAAAAGAGTGTCAAGGTAACTTACTTGAAAACATTAATAGCCATTCAGCCCAGAAAACTACAAGCTGAATATCAGAATTAAGCCTATCTGATACCTGTAACCTAGAGAGTGAGTCAAGGTCATTAATCCTATCTGATACCTGTAACCTAGAGAGTGAGTCAAGGTCATTAAACCTATCTGATACCTGTAACCTAGAGAGTGAGTCAAGGTCATTAAACCTATCTGATACCTGTAACCTAGAGAGTGAGTCAAGGTCATTAA
>NW_018403438.1:56653-71157 GCF_002113885.1 Mizuhopecten yessoensis | reverse complement strand
CACCACCTTTGTACCATTCCTCAGTATCTGGATGTCCACCATTGTTCTTTGTGCTGGCCTGCTGTATCAGACACTTATCTCAACACCTTTGTACCATTCGTCAGTATCTGGATGTCCACCATTGTTCTGTGTGCTGGCCTGCGGTATCAGACACTTACCTCACCACCTTTGTATTATTCCTCAGTATCTGGATGTCCACCATTGTTCTTTGTGCTGGCCTGGTGTCTCAGACACTTACCTCACCACCTTTGTACCATTCATCAGTGTCTTGATGTCCACCATTGTTCTTTGTGTTGGCCTGCTGTCTCAGACACTTACCTCACCACCTTTGTACCATTCCTCAGTGTCTTGATGTCCACCATTGTTCTTTGTGGTGGCCTGCTGTATCAGACACTTACCTCACCACCTTTGTAACATTCCTCAGTATCTGGATGTCCACCTTTGTTCTTTGTGTTGGCCTGCTGTATCAGACACTTACCTCTCCACCTTTGTACCATTCCTCAGTATCTGGATGTGCACCATTGTTCTTTGTGTTGGCCTGCTGTCTCAGACACTTACCTCACCACCTTTGTACCATTCCTGAGTATCTGGATGTCCATCATTGTTCTTTGTGCTAGCCTGCTGTATCAGACACTTACCTCACCACCTTTGTAACATTCCTCAGTATCTGGATGTCCACCATTGTTTTTTGTGCTGACCTGCTGTATCAGACACTTACCTCAACACCTTTGTACCATTCCTTAGTATCTGGATGTCCACCATTGTTCTTTGTGTTTGCCTGCTGTGTCAGACACTTACCTCACCACCTTTGTACCATTCATCAGTGTCTTGATGTCCACCATTGTTCTTTGTGTTGGCCTGCTGTATCAGACACTTACCTCACCACCTTTGTACCATTCCCCAGTATCTGAATGTCCACCATTGTTTTTTTGTGCTAGCCTGCTGTATCAGACACTTACCTCACCACCTTTGTAGCATTCCCCAGTATCTGGATGTCCACCATTGTTCTTTGTGCTAGCCTGCTGTATCAGACACTTACCTCACCACCTTTGTACCATTCCTGAGTATCTGGATGTCCATCATTGTTCTTTGTGCTAGCCTGCTGTATCAGACACTTACCTCTGGCCTGCTGTATCAGACACTTACCTCACCACCTTTGTAGCATTCCCCAGTATCTGGATGTCCACCATTGTTCTTTGTGCTGGCCTGGTGTCTCAGACACTTACCGCACCACCTTTGTACCATTCCTCAGTATCTGGATGCCCACCATTTTTCTTTGTGTTGGCCTGCTGTATCAGACACTTACCTCAGCACCTTTGTAACATTCCTCAGTATCTGGATGTCCACCATTGTTCTTTGTGCTGGCCTGGTGTCTCAGACACTTACCGCACCACCTTTGTACCATTCCTCAGTATCTGGATGCCCACCATTGTTCTTTGTGTTTGCCTGCTGTGTCAGACACTTACCTCACCACCTTTGTACCATTCATCAGTGTCTTGATGTCCACCATTGTTCTTTGTGTTGGCCTGCTGTATCAGACACTTACCTCACCACCTTTGTACCCATTCGTCAGTATCTGGATGTCCACCATTGTTCTGTGTGCTGGCCTGCTGTATCAGACACTTACCTCACCACCTTTGTACCATTCCCCAGTATCTGGATGTCCACCATTGTTTTTTTGTGCTAGCCTGCTGTATCAGACACTTACCTCACCACTGTTGTACCATTCCTCAGTATCTGGATGTCCACCATTGTTTTTTGTGCTGGCCTGCTGTATAAGACACTTACCTCAACACCTTTGTACCATTCCTCAGTATCTGGATGTCCGCCATTGTGTTTTGTGCTAGCCTGCTGTATCAGACACTCACCTCACCACTGTTGTACCATTCCTCAGTATCTGGATGTCCACCATTGCTCTTTGTGCTAGCCTGCTGTATCAGACACTTACCTCACCACCTTTGTACCATTCCTCAGTATCTGGATGTCCACCATTGTTCCTGTGTCAGTATAGGAAGCCAAATTTAGCTCTGAAAATTCTGCCTGAAAAATAAAACAGACATTGATTACGATTAGATTGAAGATGAATTAGATTCATAACAGGCATTGAGTGATTCCTGTTTATTATCTGTGGATAACTTAACGGTCTAAGTACTGGTCTAGCAACCAAAACTTCTATAACAATAGAAAGTCAACTTGTGAAGCAAAAGGCCTTTTTACATGTCTGTTTAATTTAAACTTTGTCCTGGGACATGATACAGGGACAAACAGGCGCATTGGTTCAAGGGCATTCATTTGAATGATCTTCTAGACAGAGAGGCTAGATCATCCAATATGGCCAAGGTATAGGGTCACTTGCCGACCATGTGAGTTTTCTGTGGGTACTCCGGATTCCTCCCACATTAATATATTCCCCTGTGCACTAACATCCAGGTCAACAAGAGTGAATAACATAAATTTATATAACTTTTTTCATAATTGTTGTAGAACAAACATGGTTTGTTCTTTCATTTTACTAATATGGGAAAGACCAGTGAAAGAATATTCACGGAGTAAGTGTATCAATAACCAAAACTGGGTCTTGTTAAGGAAATATGATCTGATCATGTTTTATTTTGATGTCATGTGCTCCATCTAATCCAATCAGATTAAAGCTGTTATATGGATCAGGTATATATATCTTGTGGATAAATCGAGGGACAACATATCAAAATATATAAATGTATACATTATACATACACAATGTACATAAAAATAAGATTTTACTTGAAAATTTCTTCTTTTAGACACTCGATAACCATAACACGTATTTTCATAACAGATTTATTTGGAACTTTACACAATCATACTATTATATAGCTAACCTGTAGTCAGAGTCTACACACAGGTAGCCTATAAAATGGTTTGTTAATACAGGTGGTCTGTAAATACAGGTGGTCTGTAAATATAGGTGATCTGTAAATATAGGTGATCTGTAAATATAGGTGGTCTGTAAATATAGGTGGTCTGTAAATAAAGGTGGTCTGTAAATACAGGTGGTCTGTAAATACAGGTGGTCTGTAAATACAGGTGGTCTGTAAATACAGGTGGTCTGTAAATACAGGTGGTCTGTAAATACAGGTGGTCTGTAAATACAGGTGGTCTGTAAATACAGGTGGTCTGTAAATACAGGTGGTCTGTAAATACAGGTGGTCTGTAAATACAGGTGGTCTGTAAATACAGGTGGTCTGTAAATACAGGTGGTCTGTAAATACAGGTGGTCTGTAAATACAGGTGGTCTGTAAATACAGGTGGTCTGTAAATACAGGTGGTCTGTAAATACAGGTGGTCTGTAAATACAGGTGGTCTGTAAATACAGGTGATCTGTAAATACAGGTGGTCTGTAAATACAGGTGGTCTGTAAATACAGGTGGTCTGTAAATACAGGTGGTCTGTAAATACAGGTGGTCTGTTAATATAGGTGGTCTGTAAATACAGGTGGTCTGTAAATACAGGTGGTCTGTAAATATAGGTGGTCTGTAAATAAGGTGATCTGTAAAAACAGGTGGTCTGTAAATACAGGTGATCTGTAAATACAGGTGGTCTGTTAATATAGGTGGTCTGTAAATACAGGTGGTCTGTAAATACAGGTGGTCTGTAAATACAGGTGGTCTGTTTAACAGGTGATCTGTAAATAGAGGTGATCTGTAAATACAGGTGGTCTGTAAATACAGGTGATCTGTAAATACAGGTGGTCTGTTTAACAGGTGATCTGTAAATACAGGTGGTATGTTGATACAGATGGTTTATTAATACAGATGGTCTGTTAATACAGATGGTCTGTTAATACAGGCAGTATGTTAATACAGATGGTCTGTTAATACAGGTGGTCTGTTAATACAGATGGTCTGTTATTACAGGTAGTATGCTAATACAGGTAGTCTGTTAATGCAGATGGTCTGTTAATACAGGTGGTCTGTTAATACAGGTGGTTTGTTAAAACAGGTGGTTTGTTAATACAGGTGATCAGTTAATACAGATGGCCTGTTAATATAGATGGTCTGTTAATACAGGTGGTTTGTTGATACAGGTGGTTTGTTAATACAGGTGGTTTGTTAATACAGATGGTCTGTTAATACAGGAGGCCTGTTAATATAGATGGTCTGTTATTACAGGTGGTCTGTTGACACAGTATCTGTTAATACAGGTGGTCTGTTAATACCGATGGCCTGTTAATATAGATGGTCTGTTAATACAGGTGGTCTGTTAATACAGGTGGCCTGTTAATATAGGTGGTCTCATATTACAGGTGGTCTGTTGATATAGCATGTCTGTTTAAACAGGTGGTCTGTTAATACAGTTGGTCTGTTAATACAGGAGGTATGTTAATACCAGTGGCCTGCTAATACAGGTGGTCTGTTAATACAGGTGGTCTGTTGATACAGGTAGTCTGTTAATGCAGGTAGTCTGCTAATACAGGTGGTCTGTTAATACAGGTGGTTTGTTAATACAGCTGGTTGGTTAATACAGGTAGTCTGTTAATACAGGTGGTCTGTTAATACAGGTAGTCTGTTAATACAAGTGGTCTGTTTATACAGGTGGCCTGTTAATGCAGGATGTCTGCTAATACAGGTGGTCTGTTAATACAGGTGGTTTGTTAATACAGGTGGTTTGTTAATACAGGTAGTCTGTTAATACAAGTGGTCTGTTAATACAGGTGGCCTGTTAATGCAGGATGTCTGCTAATACAGGTGGTCTGTTAATACAGGTGGTTTGTTAATACAGGTGGTCTGTTAATACAGGTGGATAGTTTTGAAAGTGGTTTATCAACACTGGTATTTTAGTAGAAGTGGTCTCTCAAGTTAGAATCAGTTCATGTACCATGTTACAGTTTGTGGTATTTATTACTGAACTTATCTGGCAATAAGCCCATGCCTGGTAATAAGCCAACCAATTTCAATAACTGTTCAGTAGAAACCATACATTTTGTCCTGCAATTATAATAAACCACCGCCTACTTTGATTCAGATTTTATGCCTAAGCCCCCTGGACTTATAACAGGATAAATATTGGTATGTAAAACCTCGGAGACACTTAAAAAGTATCAGAAAAGTACGACATCAGTTAAAGGAATACATACAATGTTTGTAAATTACATTGTCACTTCAAAAAAGTTCAAAAATGTTCTCAATGTCTAAGTTATGGGTGAACCGGTAGAACAGATAATTGTTACTCTTTTCCGACCCTGAATTTTGCAGTGCTGGCTCTCCCTCACCTGTAATAAATGCTTCCCAACTACTGTGAAATGCCAGCAGATGTCACAAGACAAACACTTTGGTGATGTGATTGGGCCCAGGGAGACCATAAAGTAATGGCCTACTCCGATCCAGTTACAGGAGATCAGGACTGACAACTCTCATTCTCTTCATTGGTGCAAGTGTCAGTCGTGTGCTTAACTTTCAATTTTAAAACCACTCATCAAAAATTCAATACCTAGTCCCAAGAAGTTGAATTTTGGAAGTGGAAAATTTCTTTTAAATTTTCTTTTTTCCAAATGGCTTCTTCTACTGTTCAATTAACCAATAAAGGAGGCTAAAAAACTGGGACATGGAGACAGTGTAGAGGGAATCCGAAAAGCATTTACATCATGTGAGTGGGGAGGTGTCAAAAGGTGTTTACATCATGTGAGTGGGGAAGTGTCAAAAGGTGTTTACGTCATATGAGTGGGGAGGTGTCAAAAGGTGTGTACATCATGTGAGCGGGGAGGTGTCAAAAGGTGTTTACATCATGTGAGTGGGGAAGTGTCAAAAGGTGTTTACGTCATATGAGTGGGGAGGTGTCAAAAGGTGTGTACATCATGTGAGCGGGGAGGTGTCAAAAGGTGTTTACATCATGTGAGCGGGGAGGTGTCAAAAGGTGTTAACATCATGTGAGCGGGGAGGTATCAAAAGGTGTTTACATCATGTGAGTGGGGAGGTGTCAAAAGATTTTAACATCATATGAGTGGGGAGGTGTCAAAAGGTGTGTACATCATGTGAGTGGGGAGGTGTCAAAAGGTGTTAACATCATGTGAGTGGGGAGGTGTCAAAAGGTGTTTACATCATTTGAGCGGGGAGGTGTCAAAAGGTATTAACATCATGTGAGCGGGGAGGTATCAAAAGGTGTTTACATCATGTGAGTGGGGAGGTGTCAAAAGGTGTGTACATCATGTGAGTGGGGAGGTGTCAAAAGGTGTTTACATCATGTGAGTGGGGAGGTGTCAAAAGGTGTTTACATCATGTGAGCGGGGAGGTGTCAAAAGGTATTAACATCATGTGAGCGGGGAGGTATCAAAAGGTGTTTACATCATGTGAGTGGGGAGGTGTCAAAAGGTGTTTACATCATGTGAGTGGGGAGGTGTCAAAAGGTGTTAACATCATGTGAGTGGGGAGGTGTCAAAAGGTGTTTACATCATGTGAGTGGGGAGGTGTCAAAAGGTGTTAACATCATGTGAGTGGGGAGGTGTCAAAAGGTGTTTACATCATGTGAGTGGGGAGGTGTCAAAAGGTATTAACATCATGTGAGTGGGGAGGTTTCAAAAGTTATTAACATCATGTGAGTGGGGAGGTGTCAAAAGGTGTTTACGTCATGTGAGAGAGGGGAGGTGTCAAAATGTGTGTACATCAAGTGAGTGGGGAGGTGTCAAAAGGTGTGTACATCATGTGAGTTGGGAGGTGTCAAAAGGTGTTAACATCATGTGAGTGGGGAGGTGTCAAAAGGAGTTTACATCATGTGAGAGGGGAAGTGTCAAAAGGGGTGTACATCATGGGAGCGGGGAGGGGTCAAAATGTGTGTACATCATGTAAGTGTGAAAGTGTCAAAAGGTGTGGACATCATGTGAGCGGGGAGGTGTCAAAAGGTACTAACATCATGTGAGTGAGGAGGTATCATCAGGTGTTTACATCATGTAAGTGGGAAAGTGTCAAAAGGTGTGTACATCATGTGAGCGGGGAGGTGTGAAAAGGTACTAACATCATGTGAGTGGGGAGGTTTCAAAAGGTATTAACATCATGTGAGTGGGGAAGCGTCAAAAAGTATTAACATCATGTGAGTGGGAAGTGTCAAAAGGTATGTACATCATGTGAGTGGGGAGGTGTCAAAAGGTATTAACATCATGTGAGTGGGGAAGTGTCAAAAGGTGTGTACATCATGTGAATTAAGAGGTGTCAAAAGGTGTTAACATCATGTGAGCGGGGAGGTGTCAAAAGGTGTTTACATCATGTGAGCGGGGAGGTGTCAAAAGGTGTTGTTACATCATGTGAGAGAGGGGAGGTGTCAAAATGTGTGTACATCATGTGAGTGTGGAGGCTTCAAAAGGTGTTAACATCACGGGGAGGTGTCAAAAGGGGTTAACATCATGTGAGCGGCGAGGTGTCAAAGGGTGTTTTTACATCATGTGAGCGGGGAGGTGTCAAAAGGTGTTTTTACATCATGTGAGTGTGGAGGTTTCAAAAGGTGTTAACATCATGTGAGCGGGGAGTTGTCAAAAGGTGTTTTTACATCATGTGAGTGGGGAGGTGTCAAAAATTATCAACATCATGTGAGTGGGGAGGTGTCAAAAGGTGTGTACATCATGTGAGTGGGGAGGTGTCAAAAGGTGTGTACATCATGTGAGTGGGGAGGTGTCAAAAGGTGTGTACATCATGTGAGTGGGGAGGTGTCAAAAGGTGTGTACATCATGTGAGTGGGGAGGTGTCAAAAGGTGTGTACATCATGTGAGTGGGGAGGTGTCAAAAGGTGTGTACATCATGTGAGTGGGGAGGTGTCAAAAGGTGTGTACATCATGTGAGTGGGGAGGTGTCAAAAGGTGTGTACATCATGTGAGTGGGGAGGTGTCAAAAGGTGTGTACATCATGTGAGTGGGGAGGTGTCAAAAGGTATTAACATCATGTGAGTGGGGAGGTATCATCAGGTGTTTACATCATGTTAGTGGGGAGGTGTCAAAAGGTGTTTACATCATGTGAGTGGGGAAGTGACAAAAGGTGTTAACATCATGTGAGTGGGGAGGTGTCAAAAGGTGTTTACATCATATGAGTGGGGAGGTGTCAAAAGGTGTTTACATCACGTGAGTGGGGAGCTGTCAAACGGTATGTACATCATGTGAGTGGGGAAGTGTCAAAAGGTGTGTACATCATGTGAGTGGGGAAGTGTCAAAAGGTGTTTACATCATGTGAGTGGGGAGGTGTCAAAAGGTGTTTACATCATGTGAGTGGGGAGGTGTCAAAAGGTACTAACATCATGTGAGTGGGGAGGTATCATCAGGGGTTTACATCATGTGAGTGGGAAAGTGTCAAAAGGTGTGTACATCATGTGAGCGTGGAGGTGTCAAAAGGTACTAACATCATGTGAGTGGGGAGGTGTCAAAAGGTATTAACATCATGTGAGTGGGGAAGTGTCAAAAGGTATTAACATCATGTGAGTGGGGAAGCGTCAAAAAGTATTAACATCATGTGAGTGGGAAGTGTCAAAAGGTATGTACATCATGTGAGTGGGGAGGTGTCAAAAGGTATTAACATCATGTGAGTGGGGAAGTGTCAAAAGGTATTAACATCATGTGAGTGGGGAAGTGTCAAAAGGTGTGTACATCATGTGAATTAAGAGGTGTCAAAAGGTGTTAACATCATGTGAGCGGGGAGGTGTCAAAAGGTGTTTACATCATGTGAGCGGGGAGGTGTCAAAAGGTGTTGTTACATCATGTGAGAGAGGGGAGGTGTCAAAATGTGTGTACATCATGTGAGTGGGGAGGTGTCAAAAGGTGTGTACATCATGTGAGTGGGGAGGTGTCAAAAGGTGTGAACATCATGTGAGCGGGGAGGTGTCAAAAGGTGTTTTTACATCATGTGAGTGTGGAGGTTTCAAAAGGTGTTAACATCATGTGAGCGGGGAGTTGTCAAAAGGTGTTTTTACATCATGTGAGTGGGGAGGTGTCAAAAATTATCAACATCATGTGAGTGGGGAGGTGTCAAAAGGTGTGTACATCATGTGAGTGGGGAGGTGTCAAAAGGTGTGTACATCATGTGAGTGGGGAGGTGTCAAAAGGTGTGTACATCATGTGAGTGGGGAGGTGTCAAAAGGTATTAACATCATGTGAGTGGGGAGGTATCATCAGGTGTTTACATCATGTTAGTGGGGAGGTGTCAAAAGGTGTTTACATCATGTGAGTGGGGAAGTGACAAAAGGTGTTAACATCATGTGAGTGGGGAGGTGTCAAAAGGTGTTTACATCATATGAGTGGGGAGGTGTCAAAAGGTGTTTACATCACGTGAGTGGGGAGCTGTCAAACGGTATGTACATCATGTGAGTGGGGAAGTGTCAAAAGGTGTGTACATCATGTGAGTGGGGAAGTGTCAAAAGGTGTTTACATCATGTGAGTGGGGAGGTGTCAAAAGGTGTTTACATCATGTGAGTGGGGAGGTGTCAAAAGGTACTAACATCATGTGAGTGGGGAGGTATCATCAGGGGTTTACATCATGTGAGTGGGAAAGTGTCAAAAGGTGTGTACATCATGTGAGCGTGGAGGTGTCAAAAGGTACTAACATCATGTGAGTGGGGAGGTGTCAAAAGGTATTAACATCATGTGAGTGGGGAAGTGTCAAAAGGTATTAACATCATGTGAGTGGGGAAGCGTCAAAAAGTATTAACATCATGTGAGTGGGAAGTGTCAAAAGGTATGTACATCATGTGAGTGGGGAGGTGTCAAAAGGTGTTTACGTCATGTGAGAGAGGGGAGGTGTCAAAATGTGTGTAAATCATGTGAGTGGGGAGGTGTCAAAAGGTGTTTACATCATGTGAGTGGGGAGGTGTCAACAGGTGTTAACATCATATGAGTGGGGAGGTGTCAAAAGGTATTAACATCATGTGAGAGTGGGGAGGTGTCAAAAGGTGTTTACATCATGTGATTGGAGAGGTGCCAAAAGGTGTTTACATCATGTGAGTGGGGATGTGTCAAAAGGTGTGTACATCATGTGAGTGGGGAGGTATCAACAGGTGTGTACAGCATGTAAGTGAGGAGGTGTTTAAAGGTGTTTACATCATGTAAGTGGGGAGGTGTCAAAATGTGTTTACATCATGTAAGTGGGGAGGTGTCAAAATGTGTTTGCATCATGTAAGTGGGGAGGCCTTAAAATGTGTTTACATCATGTTAGTGGGAAGGTGTCAAAAGGTGTTTACATCATGTAAGTGGGGAGGTGTCAAAAGGTGTTTACATCATATGAGTGGGGAGGTGTCAAAAGGTGTGTACATCATGTAAGTGGGGAGGTGTCAAAATGTGTTTACATCATGTAAGTGGGGAGGTCTCAAAATGTGTTTACATCATGTTAGTGGGGAGCTGTCAAAAGGTGTTTACATCATGTAAGTGGGGAGGTGTCAAAAGGTGTGTACATCATGTTAGTGGGGAGGTGTCAAAATGTGTTTACATCATGTTAGTGGGGAGGTCTCAAATGGTGTTTACATCATGCAAATGGGGAGGTCTCAAAAGGTGTTTACATCATGAGTGGTCTCAAAAAATGCATGGGGTAAAATTATACTTTGCATGTGAAACAAAGGTATTTCTATACATCGTTCTTTATGAGAATGCAGACATAATCCTCCCTCAGATTGATTAAAATTGAAGTTGCCACATTTATCCATTCTATCCCCCAATAGGGGCAATATACCCTGGGGTGTTTTCATCTTGAATCAAAGTACATCTATATCCTTGATGAAAACACTTACAATGGTTATCACACTGCTAAAAAAAAGTTAAATGACTACATCAACCTTTTTTATTTAAGTTAGAATTTTACTTGATTGGTTTTGAAATAAATTATCATGAAGTAATTAAAACAATTTAAGGTTCTTACCTGTTCTACTCTTATATCCCAGTCACCAAAAATCTTTCTCCCTCGAAAATATTTTGACCTACAACAGAAACAAATAGTATTTTAATGTCTCCCCTAAAGCACCAGACATACAGCCTTAGTTTTTCTCTCATTTCCCTGTGTGTAATATAGAGCTGTCCAGGGTAAGAAAGGGGTGTAGGAAATGTCTATCTTACACCCCAATTCATGTGACGTGATGTCACAATGGCTCAACAATGACGTGACGTCACAAATTTGAAACTCTCCGATGCTGCAAAGCAGAAAAGGCAACATGATGAAATTAAAACTTTTTACGATGTATTTGCCGTACACACTATAAAGATGTGGTTAGTTTTTCTGCGGAATCATTGTTTGCAATTATGGGTTATGCTAAATCTGGCTGGCTAATTTGTTTTTGTCTGAAAAGCTCAGGGGGAAAATCGAGTGAATTGTCAAAATGGTAGCCAGACCAAACGCATTTTCATGGTTTCTGAACTTATTCTGGTGGTTGGAATGAGAGAAAAATACTATTTCATGCTCAAGGGTGCATACGTAGGATACACCATATTTGAAAACCCCTTGGGTGGAATTTCCTTATCCTACACCCCTAGGCATGAACGAGTCTAATAATCTTGTTGTCAGGGCTCTAAGCACCTGATCATGACAGGACCATTACATTTCAGACTTCTCTGGGATGTTGGAGTCCTTCACAAGACCAAATAGAAGCCAAGCTGCAATGTCCAACTTGTTCAATTAGAAAAAAAAATAAGCCACATCAAAATTTCCACAAATTGGTGGCCAATCTGCAATGGCCATCTTGTCCAATTGAATATCGGAAGTCGAAATAGAGTTAGTTAACAGAGCCATAAATCATTCAAACCAAACCTGATCAAAATTGCACAATATTTGATTTTCAATCAATCAAAAAGTTCCATTTCATTTCCATATTGACTGATTGAATATCGAGGAGAAGAATAAACACCCATTTAATTATTGTGTTATATTCTCCCTCACAGAGAAAAGTGTCTGAAACCTTCGCAGCAGAGGGAAGTAATAAACAGGTCAAGCATATTGATCAAAAAATCAACTCAACTCATCAATGCAAACATTTTTTTTCATAATACCTTCAATTAATATCAACCTTTGATCAATACCTTATTTAAAAGGGATTCAATTATTTCGATGTAAGTCTAGTTAGAAATACCTAACAATGCTGTTTTTCAGCCAATCAATGGATTGTACAATTCCAACCCTACACAATATGTAGTGTGATAACAAGATTGAACAGCTCTATTCTGAAAATGTTTTCTTCTGTCTTAATAGAAACATACTGAGGTACTTTAAATAATCAATTGATTAATTTGGAATTTAATTCGGATCTTTTACATATTAGATATACAATTACCAAATTAAATGTAAATTGCAATCAAAGGGTGTCCGACCCAGAGGATACTTCCCTACTCCATGACATTGTAATCAACTGTCCAATCTAAGGATACTTCCCAAATGGGTAATAACTAGCGATCTATTCTTGTAATAGAACCTTCTGATGAGGCAGGGTAGACAGAATGTCCAGGGTCAGGTTTGGTCGCACTTCACGTAACGACGAGATTTCTTGTACGTCAGAGTGTTTCCACATACTTTCCTTACACGGAGAACAAGACTATTCATTTATCTCTGCCACGGCATTCCTTTGTTTCTAAATCTGATATCTTTTATGGTCCATTGACAATGCGAGTCATTAAAAGCAAGCCACTGCACGGATAAACATGTCAGTCTGTATTATAGGATACATAATCCTGCATATATAGAAATATGTTTTCATCTGTAAATATTTTGTTTTCAGTTCTGTTCTTTCAAATTGATTTGGGAGTTGTTTTCTGTTTTAGGCTTCAAATTTAAACTTGACATTCTAGATGTTTCACCATTCAAACAGTTGATTTCAAATTGATCGTATCAAATTGAGTTGAATTAAACAATTAATTACACTTTGTTATTTCATTTGATATTTCTTAACTCTTTTTAATCAAAGGATTTTTAAGTAAAAAGCTGTGTATTCATTTGGTTAAAAAAGTAATGTAATATACGAACCAGTCAGTGTGATGGTCGTCAACGACGAGCAGTGTTTTACATCTGTCCTTGTTGTATGCCGGTTTGTTGTTGGATACCGGGGCCCTCGGGATTCCTGCTCCTGACATAGACTTTGATGGGGAGTTGGGGGCGCTAGGGGACGGCCCCTTTTTGAAAGTGAGTATACTAGAATTTTCATCTTTCAGTTCGCCCTGTAGGTCCCCAGAACTAAACCTTCTCCGTAAGAAATTCATACCACAGGAAAAATTGTCTTTGAAGAAAATTGAAAACGAAATTTTGGTAATTTAAAAGGCACTATACACAACGTTTGTCCTGTGATCGGTAAAATGTAGAGTGTCGTAAGTAATCTGACCACAAATTGGTTGTAAAATCCAAGAAATACAAAGGAGGTAAGTAATCCCTGGTCTTCAGTCTGTACCAACTTATCCTCTGTAGTAGCACAAGCTTTCCTGTAAGTAGAAAACAAATGATACATTCACTGATACAGTAGGGATACAGTTACATATATATATTGATCTAGTCACCAGAGATAGCATCTTACAATAATACAAAGCAATACTTAGTCCACCAACAGAATAGGACACCTGACATAGGTAAACTTGTAAGGAAGTGATCACCTGACTCAGTCTACTCATAAAGTAGGTCACCCATCTAAGTCTACTCAAAAGGTAGGTCCCCTGACTTATTCTACTTATAAAGTAGGTCAACCATCTTAGTCTACTCAAAAAGAAGGTCACCTGACTTATTCTACCCTTCAAGTAAGTCCCCTGACTTATTCAAACCCAAAAAGTAGGTCCCCTGACTAAGTCTACTCATAAAGTAGGTCCCCTGACTAAGTCTATTCATAAAGTAGGCCCCCTGACTTAATCTTCNAAAAGATGGTCCCCTGACTAAGTCTACTCATAAAGTAGGTCCCCTGACTAAGTCTACTCATAAAGTAGGTCCCCTGACTAAGTCTATTCATAAAGTAGGCCCCCTGACTTAATCTTCTCATAAAGTACATCCCCTGACTAAGTCTACTCATAAAGTAGGTCCCCTGACTAAGTCTACTCATAAAGTAGGTCCCCTGACTAAGTCTACTTGTAAAGTAGGTCACCTGACTTATTTAAACCCAAAAGGTAGGTCACTGACTTGATCTACAAAAAATGTAGGTCACCTGACTTAATTTACTCATAAAGTAGGTCACCCACTTAGTCTCTTCAAAAAGTAGGTCACCTGACTTAATATACTCATAAAGTAGGTCATCTGCCTGACTTATTTACCCATAAAGTAGGTCACCTGACTAAGGTCTAACTAAGAACAAGTCCTGTCTTATCCTACCCATACAATTGCTGCATCAGTCTACAGATAGAACAGGTCACTTGACTTGTCTTTCTCAATTTAAAAAGTCACATACCTTAGTCTTCTCTCATAAAATAGGTGTCCTACCTTAGTCCTATCTTAGTCTTCTCTCATAAAATAGGTGTCCTCTACCTTAGTCCTACCTTAGTCTTCTCTCATAAAATAGGTGTCCTCTACCTTAGTCCTACCTTAGTCTTCTCTCATAAAATAGGTGTCCTC
>NW_018403438.1:40798-44872 GCF_002113885.1 Mizuhopecten yessoensis | reverse complement strand
CTCTCCTGTGTTATAGAGAAACTCAATCACATCTCTATACAAGTTATCAAAGACCTTCCATCTCTCCTGTGTTATAGAGAAACTCAATCACATCTCTATACAAGTTATCATAGACCTTCCCTCTATCCTGTGTTATAGAGAAACTCAATTACATCTCTATACAAGTTATCATAGACCTTCCTCCTCTCCTGTGTTATAGAGAAACTCAATCACATCTCTATACAAGTTATCATAGACCTTCCCTCTCTCCTATGTTATAGAGAAACTCTGGGGGTATTTTTTTACTCTCTGTTCTTAAAACATCTGCTCAACTGAAAAGATCCGAAAATTCTGGAAAATAATTTCAGCTTGGAAAAGAAGTTAAATAAATTACTTCTTTTCTTGATGCAATTCCAACTACATGTATTGACAAAAAGGAAGCATGCAGTCACGCCACCAGAGTTCTACTCATTAAAGGAATCTTTAATTATGCATCAGTTAATTATGCCCTAAATAACCAACTAATAAAACTGTTATATGGGTCACAGTCAAATTGATATTTTTTTTTCTAGAATAGTTAAAGTCTGTTTTAGAATAGTTAAAGTCTGTTTTAGAATAGTTAAAGTCTGTTTTAGAAAACACCAGTAACTGCTTTTCAGTAGAGCTATAGAAAATTGTTTTAAGTTTCTACAAAATATGAATTTGGTTTTAGATACAAACACAAGAAGATGGTAGCCTCCCTACTTGAGTGTAAAAAACATCTTAAAATGGTGAGAAAGACCCACAGGCTTCCTACATTTACACTCCTCATTTCACATCAGAGCAGCATACCTATTTAATATCACCTTATAACATCTCTCATGAGGAATACTATATCTCTGCCTTCCACAGCAGAGGTATCAAATATGTACATGGCATTCCCACCCCTGCAGGTCAGGGATCGAGATAACTGTTATATTACCCACTACATGCATCGTAAGAGGCGACTAATGTGGGAACCCCTGTAGAATTGGGGATTTGCTTTTGTGCCTTCTACTTGGGGACACAAAAGCAACAAAATTAAATCTACTTCACCAATTGCAATTGTTGGGATCTATATATTTCTCTCTACCTCTAATTAACTTTTATTTCATAGTGCCTTGCTTGGCAAAACCTCACTTTTGGTTTTAATGTTGAACATTCTCCCAAGTGATGAAGGCAATGGGTTCTGTCCCCAGGCTGGGACATACCAAAGTCCTTAAAAATGGTAGTTGTTATTCCCTGCTTAACGGTCAGCATTTAGGGAAATGGCAACAGCTGGTTCACCCATTGTCATTATAATGTAACCGGGCGGAATGCTGTTCTGGGTGCCTTCGGCATGGTGTTTCAGTGAGATAGCACTATAAAGTCGGCATCAGATTCTTGCTATTACAAGGAGATAAGTACCCCAACATACCCGCTGTCTCCTGCAAACATACACACATGCACACTTACACAACACACTTGGAGGTACGTCCTTAAATGACCTAAGCTGTTAATAGGACAAAATAAAACCATTTGAAATGGAAAAACATATGCATGTGAAAAGATATTGATACTAACTTCGGGTGACAATCATGAAAATGTCAGCCTGCCTAAATAACCTGTTAAATGGTATGTGCCAGTGACTGCATGTAGCTTTAAGTCCAAAATCTTTTCAACCATTCTTAGAGGTTACATTCATGTGATAAACTTACAAAAGTCGTTAGTCATGGTAGAGTGTCCCACCATTTTCCTACTGTTTACAGACCTTGAAACTTATTTTCCTGCTGAATTTATGTTATTTCTTCTATATTCATTTAAGGACATGCAATCATAGATTGTGGGCCTTTTTAGGGAAATAAAACTTATCCCAAGTAATGTTGCAGAAATTTTTAACAAACATCATGACTCATGGCACACCACCCTGCTTTATAATCAGGAGAGTTTTAAGGAACAAATCCTTGTAGTGAAGCAAAGTTTTTTTTGTAAAAATCCAAATTATGATAAATATATTGCTTTTGTGTATTACACTTTACTTAAAGTCAGATTGGATAAACTATTCCCAGTCATAAAACGCCAAACAAATTGGAATTCTTCTGTTTTGGAGATACAACATAGAGTGCTGGGACACTCTACCTTAACCTGCTAGCATGATAAAGTAAAACAGAAGTGGATTAGCCGGCCAGCATGTGTTTGTGTAACATAACCAGTGCCTTGTTGGATTTTTTTTACAAATGTCATATCATTTTTTAAAACAAAAAGTATCAACTGATATAGTTTGAAATTATAGGTACCTTTGGGAAAAGTGAGCTTGACGAAAAGTACTTGTGTATGCGAGTAAAAAACCCAAAACAAGAAAGGTACTTTTCAGCACTAAGGCACCCGAGGGAACAGTAAACATGGCCTCCATAGTTATACTGTATTAATTCAATTGTAATGTTAGTCATGTGGAAACACAGGAAAAAGAGCTGCTCATTACACTCATAGACACCTAAAACATTAAAACCCCAATATCATAGTTGGCATGGTTTTGACCACAGGGGACTGGTTGTACCATTGATACAAACCATTTCCTAAGTGTACAACACGATAACAACAAACGTCCTTATTGATTTAATTCTTGTCTATATATACAAACAATCGGGTATTTTGTTGATGTCACTCAGCACTCACCAGACACACTAACCTGTCACTCAGCACTCCCCAGAATCACTAACCTGTCGCTCAGCACTCATCAGACACACTAACCTGTCACTCAGAACTCACCAGACACACTAACCTATCACTCAGCACTCACCAGACACCCTAACCTGTCGCTCAGTACTTACTGGACACACTAGCCTGTCATTCAGCACTCACCAGACACACTTACCTGTCACTCAGCACTCACCAAACACACTAACCTGTCACTCAGCATTTACCAGACACACTAACCTGTCACTCAGCTCTCACCAGACACACTAACCTGTCCCTCAGCACTCACCAGACACACTAACCTGTCACTCAGCACTCACCAGACACACTAACTTGTTACTCAGCACTCACCAGACACACTAACCTGTCATTCAGCTCTCACCAGACACCCTAACCTGTCACTCAGTACTTACTGGACACACTAACCTGTCATTCAGCACTCACCAGACACACTTACCTGTCACTCAGCACTCACCAGACACACTAACCTGTCATTCAGCACTCACCAGACACACTAACCTGTCATACAGCACTCACCAGATATACTAACCTGTCACTCAGCACTCACCAGATATACTAACCTGTCACTCAGTACTCCTGCTGCAGTCCAATGACCACACTGTTTGACGATATGTACACATATCCTGTCGACCTCACAAGGAATCTCTGTCGAACTTGGACAATTTCAAAAGTTGTTCACTTCTCTTTAAGGTTGTGCTGTTATCAAATAAGCTTTATCAATAATACCTTTCACCACTTATATACCAAGATTGTTTATGCCTCCAAAAAGCTTGGTTTCACGGACAGATATAAACCATGTATCAGGCAAAAAGCCACCGAGGACAGATGCTACCAGACTCCTGCTCCAAACCGATGAATTTGTCTTTTAGTGTTCCAATTCTTACTACCAAGTTTGGTAAGGACCAGTGAAGTGTGTTTGAGCCAGCAGTAGTAGGTGGAATCTGGAAATACATAAGTGAGGAATCGATCAATACAATATGGCAGTGGTACACACTACACAGCTAAATTCCCTTCTTATTCACAACCTCAGGACCCCAAACACTTCCGCAGAGGAACCCATACAACAAAACACAAGCTAGCAGTCAAACACACATACATAAACTAAAACCTAGCACCCATACAACATAACACAAGCTTGCAGTCAAACACACATACATAAACTAGAACCTAGCACCCATACAACAAAACACAAGCTAGCAGTAAAACACACATACATAAACCAGAACCTAGCACCCATACAACATAACACAAGCTAGCAGTCAAACACACATACATAAACTAGAACCAAGCACCCATACAACAAAACACAAGCTAGCAGTCAAACACATACATAAACTAGAACCTAGCACCCATACAACAAAACACAAGCTAGCAGTCAAA
>NW_018403438.1:39466-40202 GCF_002113885.1 Mizuhopecten yessoensis | reverse complement strand
ATTCATAAACTAGAACCTAGCACCCATACAACATAACACAAGCTAGCAGTCAAACACACATACATAAACTAGAACCTAGAACCCATACAACATAATACAAGCTAGCAGTCAAACACACATACATAAACTAGAACCAGTTATGTTTGGCGGGAAGACATGAACACTTTCTGATAGGTATCCAATTAGTCTAGCAGCATGGCGGGAAGACATGAACACTTTCTGATAGGAAAACATTCACGTGTAATAGGCCTTGCTGTTATTGGTTAATAACAACTTTTTTAGTAGGTAACTTTGTCTGAGGGCAGCAAAATGTAACTTTAGTACAGACATAATGCTGCCATGGCAATGATTAAATTCCAATAATAAGTTGCATTTATAATCCTTGCATTAGAACTCATAACCATCACATGATCATAACATTCTGATTGTCTGCATAGAAGTTTTCTTCGATCAGAGGTAACAATGGCCTGAAACTATAAATAAACTTCAAATGAACAGAAAGTTGAGGTCCATTAAAGTGAATATTTCAAATTACAATGAGATTTTTGAAAACTGGACTTGGAACATGTACATTCATCTATCTTATATTTGCTATAGTTTCAAACATGTGCATGTTTGAAAAGATCTTTTCTTGAGAAGCAGCCAAAACTCTGTCTGACAATCAATCGTACAAGAGTATAATGCCAAACATCAGACACATTTTTATCGTTAGCACTAAAGCTTTTTAAAAAGTTGT
>NW_018403438.1:34909-35579 GCF_002113885.1 Mizuhopecten yessoensis | reverse complement strand
ATTGTCTCAACAAGTATCAAGCCTGCCTTATACTGTTGGCGTGTTAAACACAGATTCAGCAGCCTTATAATAAACAGTCTCAACAAGTATCAAACCTGCCTTATACTGTTGGCGTGTTTAACACAGATTCAGCAGCCTTATGATAAATTGTCTCTGCAAACTCCCATGGCTGATATAATCATGTTATCTAACTACAGCATCAAGCTGTCTAAATATGGAGTCTGTAAATAAAAGGCATGTCCTTTGGATTAACTTTTCTCTGTTGACTGCCTGTTGGAACTAGAAAAGTTATCCAGAGGGCGAACTTATACACAAATCACTCTCCATACCCTAATATTTGTCATCCATTATGCAAGATTTCTCTGTATAATTTTAGTGTTTGAAGAAGGTATTCAGGGTGTATTAATGAAGTATTATTTTATGTTGTTTAGAAGTGCCTGAAATTAAATGGCATTGATTAATCAGTACAATGAAGTGAAGTCATATCAAAGACAATTACATCAAAGTCCATCAAGTGGAAAATACAACATGGTGGTTACACACGCTCACACCAAAGCTAAACTGTTTGTAAAGTTTCCTTAAAATCCGTCTTATACTGCAAGAGTAAAGCATTCCAGAGTGCCTACTAATGCGGTACAGTCACAACTCTGTAGTCCAGTCACCTTTGTCT
>NW_018403438.1:31714-32315 GCF_002113885.1 Mizuhopecten yessoensis | reverse complement strand
AGCAGACAATACCATCAATATGGCATGGAAAGAGATGCTTTAGATGTCACCATTAATTCCAATGGATGATGGTTGAATTGGAAGGTATTATACATGTATGTCATGAAATTGAAACCATGGGTGTTTTGCCATAGGGGAACATTACCTTTTGGGCTAAACATATCATTACAAAATGCTCTTTTTTTTCTTATTTCTTGCCAATTATATTGACTGTTTTTATCGATCAAAAGATGTTATTGATTCTCATCATAGATGATGGTGATAACGTATCCTTGGTGCTAAAATACCAACACTCTCACTGATCAATATGTAATGGTGAAGGAATAAACAGGGATTCTTTAGAGTCATCAAGAACGCATCTAGGATAGAGCCAATACAATGTAGAACCTCCCTCCAACAGGTTAACAACTGGTTCTGTATGATGGAGGAGAAATGAGCTGTCACTGAATTAATTAGACAGATTTATGTCTACCAAAGTCTTTTGATGAATAGTCTCAACAAGTATCAAGCCTGCCTTATACAGTTAGTGTGTTAAACACAGATTCAGCAGCCTTATGATAAACAGTCTCAACAAGTATCAAGCCTGCCTTATACTGTTTGT
>NW_018403438.1:28287-28438 GCF_002113885.1 Mizuhopecten yessoensis | reverse complement strand
TCTAGTCACCTTTGTCATCAGTACAGTCACACCTCTGTAGTCCTGGCACCTTTGTCCCCAGTACAGTCACACCTCTGTAGTCCTGTCACCATTGTCATCAGTACAGTCAAACCTCAGTAGTCTGGTCACCTTTGTCCCCAGTACAGTCAAA
>NW_018403438.1:26426-26712 GCF_002113885.1 Mizuhopecten yessoensis | reverse complement strand
ACCTCACTAGTCCAGTCACCTTTGTCCTCAGTACAGTCTTACCTCAGTAGTCCTCTCACCTTTGTCCCCGGTAAAGTCACACCTCTGTAGTCCTGTCACCTTTGTCATTAGTACAGTCTTACCTCTGTAGTCCAGTCACCTTTGTCTCCAGTACAGTCACACCTCAGTAGTCCTGTCACCTTTGTCCTCAGTACAGTCAAACTTCACTAGTCCAGTCACCTTTGTCTCCAGTACAGTCAAACTTCACTAGTCCAGTCACCTTTGTCCTCAGTACAGTCTTACCTCT
>NW_018403438.1:20398-22122 GCF_002113885.1 Mizuhopecten yessoensis | reverse complement strand
CCTCAGTAGTCCAGTCACCTTTGTCCCCAGTACAGTCAAACCTCATTAATCCATACATCGAGTTTACCACTAATTGGAAAATTCCTGTACAGAACAAGGAAGAACAGTGTTCTAAATACTGGCTGGACACTTGGACAACAAGGTTAGTAGTGTTTGGATAGTGAAACAGCTTGACTGATGGTGTCATAAGGAAGACGGCACAATGTTAGAAGTTATTCTTTATTTTCAATGCTGTTCCCCTGTTGATGTTCAATCCTTTGCAATCCTGTTGCTGGTTAATTTACAGTCTTGTTCCCGGCCGACCATTAATATACAGCAGCAGAAATTCGGTATTGTTAGAAGACATAATGTACCTGGTTGTAGTGATTTCCAGCAGCCCTAATTCGGGATTTGTGCGAGCCACTGGGAGCTCAATATACTTGATATAATGGATAGTTTTAGCACTACTCCTGAACAGTCGACTACTGGCCACACCATCAATCTACATCCAAAATACTTCCTATTCAGAGGCTTTTTCAGGAAATTGATTTTTTTAAGTGTTTCACTTTTGTTACTAGGCAACCAAATAACACAATTTTATCAATTGAACTGAAAAGATGATTAATTTAACATGTGACAGCAAGCACTAGTTGAGTCTACAATACCCTTAATCAATAGTTGGTGCAAACATAAACTTTCAGAATCCCTGTTCTTTTGGAATCCTAATAGGTGTTATAGGGCTCAATGATATGGATTTAAACAGTGCATGCAAGAAATATCCATATATCTTTTTTATCTATTTTTAATGGTGTCATAAAACGTTATTGATTACACACCAGCTCAGACAGAGCCCTTCTCCTGATGTCAATTCTCCAGTGCAGATGCCATTTCAAATTAGTGTGTTGTATATGTGGTTACAGACAGCAATTGTTTGGTTGTACACTTCCTCGGGCCTCAGGGATATACATGAAGTTTCCCAGTCCCTACAACTTACCACAAATCAGAACCTGCTCTGCATCAAGCTGTCCCTATCAGCATCACACATCATCAGTAAAGCTACACAATGAACATCATTTCTCTGAACCACAGCATTAGCATGCATGCACCTTAAAATTGATTTAAAGACAGGGTAACAAAACCAGCCCCGAGTGTCATACAGGATAACAACTAGCTGTCTGTAGGAACAACATGACACAAGACTTCCAAACCAAAAAATGGTTGTAAATCTAATTCCTTGCAAGAACTATCAGTTATCTTACATAGAACTGAGAGAACAGTTGGAACACATACTCCTCAAAGAACATCAAAGGATATGGAAAAGTTGAGCAACACCGGTTTCACACCAAGAAGAACATCTTCAACCTATTCCCAACAAATTGACATAAACAGACCATGCAAACACACACAATCACACTGTTGATTCAGTGAAAATGCCAAAGTAATTGAGAAGGAACAACATATCAACTCAAGATAAATAAATCTGACAAACAAATCTAGAACACTCAAGGAAACACAACTGACTTGTAATGTGTAAATCACAGTCTATAGATAGGAGAACTGTGTAATGTGTAAATCACAGTCTATAGATAGGAGAACTGTGTAATGTGTAAATCACAGTCTATAGATAGGAGGACTGTGTAATGTGTAAATCACAGTCTATAAATAGGAGAACTGTCTAATGTGTAAATCACAGTCTATAGATAGGAGAACTGTGTAATGTGTAAATCACAGTCTATAGATAGGAG
>NW_018403438.1:16138-18758 GCF_002113885.1 Mizuhopecten yessoensis | reverse complement strand
TAATCTGTAAATCACAGTCTATAGATAGGAGAACTGTCTAATCTGTAAATCACAGTCTATAGATAGGAGAACTGTCTAATCTGTAAATCACAGTCTATAGATAGGAGAACTGTCTAATCTGTAAATCACAGTCTATAGATAGGAGAACTGTCTCAAAGGCAAACAGCTAAAAACGTTTACAATTTCGCGAAATCTATATGTGCACCTGATCATGAGTTGTAATACAACAATGTTCATTGATAGGAGAATTGTCTCGTAGGACAGTAGCTGAAAAGTTGAAGATTTTGCCAAATCTACATCTAAACCTGACTGGTAATATGTACAACACGGTTTATGAAAAGGCGAATTGTCCAACAGGGGAGTAGCTAAAACTGTTTACGATTTCACCACATCATATGACAGGTAAGCAATGTCTGCCATCAAATTACTGAAAGCAAAATTAGCTCTAACATAAATGCTAGGACTGATTTAAGGTAATAGGACTGTGTCGCCATTTCTCAGTAGAATTTCTTCTAATTTTGTTGTTATATTGCTTTGAAGTAAAGAAAACTTTCTGTCACAAAAAAAATATAGGTTGTCAGAATTTTAAGGATTTTAAATGGAAATTTATGTAAAAAGGAGTGGATTTTGTAAAAAAAAAAAATGAAACACAATTTTTTTGCAATATAATGTCAATAAACATGATACTGACATAGATTAGTATTGCATTAATATATATCAATTTCATAAATACTAAAATTGTGTAAAATGAATTATCTATAAACGATTAAAAATTGACATTTTATAATAAAACCATATACACAGTAATTGCATGAAAGAGTTATGGTTCTTGCAAAACTTCACATTAGTGAAATAGGTAGCCGGTTTCCTGAAGTACAGAAAAATGGACACATGTGACTCATTGATTAAAAAACAACTGAATTAATGCCTAGATTGCTTTGAAATACTTTATATGAAAAGAACATACTGTTCTGTCAATAATAAACATACAATATTCATCAGTTTAATATTAAACATTAGAATATGCGGAGATTGTGATACTGTCTCCCTAGATTGGGTTTTCAACTAGGCATGTACTTCCTATTTCTGTTTAGCAATACACTCCTATGACCTTAACAACTTTGATCTTGGGGGAAAATATTAAAACAAAAGGAATAATCTGAACGAATAAAAAATAATAGATCTTGACATAATACCATTTGTCAGTCAAAACACATATATAATTCAGAAGGTCAACATCATGGGAATAGAGAGCTACAGGTACAACATCGTGGGAATAGAGAGCTACAGGTTCAAGTTTGTATTTCTGTTGTAGTTTGTGAAGTCAGTGTATATGGACAGGAAGGTAATTAGGCTGTTTTATCACAATGGTGATACTAAGTTACATCAATAACCTTATTGTGGGCCTTCCCTCACAACTACTGTCCTCTATTATTAATGATATGACCTTGGCATTCATGAAGGTCATGCAACAAATAAACAACTGCTGGACAGAAATTAACATACATTCTCTAAAGAAAAAGTTGACAGATTATCTATTTTCATATAAAATTAAACTTCCATAAAGAAGAAAATTTCTTGAGCTTATTCAATAAATTAAAGGTGCTACCAAAACTGGCTACCTTTGGTGCTTTCCTAGTGGTTCCAATAGGGTTTGTGTTTACACCATCCCCATACCTTTTTGAAGCTAATTAGAATTTCAAAAGAACCCCACTTTAAAAAAGAAAGAAAAAACTTCTAACATTGAAAACACCCCATTTCTGACACATGCAGCAGTAACACTAAGCACTCCTGTTTTATTGCTTACACAGTGGTTTCAAGCAATGAATCTTATCATGTCCTTATTAACAGCCTAACATATAATAAGGGCAAACGGACCCATAAGTGGGCAACAAAAGTTTGTTAAAAGGAGACAGTTAATTTGTATCCAGTTTTTAGGAAAGTCTATCAGCAAACATTTTTGAGAATTTAAAATGTCCTTTTGAGTTCTGTAAACTGTTGGCTACAGGGATCTAGGGCACTAGATATAGTCATCAGCTAATCCTGATTCAATTGGACTCAGAATAGAGCGTTCCAACAAAATTTAATTACTCAATTGGTATAATCAAAATGTGTGACTCTTCCTAAGTTGGTGAGAAGGTCTGAAGGTATTAATCATTTAGAGAGCTTTTTCCATGTATATAGTGACACCTAATTACATCATTACAAATTGTCAATGTGATACTCTTGTCACTATACAGATGCTAATCAAACCCCAGCATTTATTTTAAAATTCCAGAACAATGAGAAATGTCCCAAGCAAATGCCCATATTGGCACACATCCAATTCTCCACTAGACATTTGATCTATTCTGCAATAAGAAAATCAAATAAGCAGTCAAACAGAATAGACTGTATCGGAACATGAGGTATGCACTATAAGTTGGAAAGATCGATCAATATTGGCACACTCAGCAATAATTTGAGTCAATCAGGCATAGTAGCAGGTCAAACAGACAACGTACACAGACATATAAGGAACAATCTAAGTGGACGTGGCTTCCTGGAAATCTCACACAACATACACAGACATATAAGGAACAATCTAAGTGGACATGGCTTCCTGGAAACCTCACACAAG
>NW_018403438.1:12485-13179 GCF_002113885.1 Mizuhopecten yessoensis | reverse complement strand
ATAACACTGGTGAGGGGAGTTGGTATAACACTGGTGAGGGGAGTGATAGTTATAGTCAAATTTCCAATCAGTGGTTGATAAGAAGATGTTGTATGAAGAAATTGTTGACGTACAGACGGCAGACGCCACAGTATGGCATAGTTCACCTTGGTTATTTGGACCGGGTGATCAGCTAAAAATATAAAGTATAAAATATTATCCTGCCTACACCAATGTAATCTCTTTTGGCACAGCATTTAAGTCTCGTTTCATTAATCATGTTAACTAATTTGATAATTGATCTGTAAGGAAAATAATATGGTCATCATTTCAAATAATATTATCATCATTTCCTAATTTGTGTGCATTTGTTAAATATTTATATGCAAATTATGATATATATATAAGACAATCCTCAAAAAGGGTATTTGTATGTATTTACTTTTTGTCTGTTTTTGGTATAATATCAAGTCTTGTTCAAATGTATGATAGGTTCTGAAACGACATTTGATGCTTTTTTCATAAATACCATTGCATTGGAAGAAAGCATGCAATCACACATACCAGAACTTCAAATAACCTGGTAAAAGGTTTAATATACAACTACATAGAGAGCTATACACGCCAGACGCTGATTTTAGACCTGTCCGACTGCCTCACTCTAAATACCATATAACTTTATATAGAGCTATACATGTCAGACACTGATTTTAAT
>NW_018403438.1:10561-11717 GCF_002113885.1 Mizuhopecten yessoensis | reverse complement strand
GTCTGACTGCCTCACTCTAAATACCAACAATATATAACTACATATCAAGCAGACACCATGGCTAGTTTATGCAATGAAAGTCCTTAATTTACAAAAGAATTGATTATTAGTGATCAATATCTAGCACTTGAAATGAATGAAAGTAAAGAAATTATTTGTTTAAGAGTGCAGAAAATAAAAACATTCTACATGAAACATATTCAGTTGGAAAACCATTAAGGCATTTCATTTCACTAGCCTCAAATAACTAATTGAAATTTCCCTGCTTTGGTTGAAACTGTAAAACTGGCGTGAAAACCAATCAGTTACTGCATCATTCTCCATTCCCTTCGCCCCCACTGTCATTCAGATAGTACGCATCAGATCAATACCCGGTCGGTTCATTATCAAGATTTGGATATCTCAGGTCTGTAATGGAGGGATGATAATCTTGAAATCAACAGAAGCAAAAATGATTAAATAAAATCCTTAGTGTCTTGTGTGATTTTTTAATTCCTTCTCATTTAACAAGCCACAAAGGTTCTAAAACATTTCTATTTGGCATTGAGAACATGGAGCTGTGCAAGTCAGTTTTCAATCACTTCATCAAACACACATGATCAACACTACCAGAAGAATAAGAGAAAAATACTTTTTCAAAATAAAGATAAAAGAATCAAAACAAAATAAAATCTAAATCTTAAAAAAGAATTATTTAGAATATACAGCATGATTTGAGGACCGCGGGACATGTTTACACATCTTTTATTAAATGGTTTTGACAAAATAACATTCATGCTGAAATATTTTTTTCAGACAATCGAGGTAAATTAGAAGAAATTGTTTTGAAGATTTAAATGCACTTGACCCCTGTGACAATGAATGTGGTCATTTATTTGAAGTTATCTTATGCCATTTCAGTCCAGCATTATGACTTCCCTTGAATATCAGTCAAGGTCATTTATTCAATAAACTCGTTTTCGACTTTTGAAGTATAACTACATCCCACGGGGAGGGGGGAGGGGCCTTAACACTTTACAAACACGTGTATTGTATATAGTACATGTGTAGTAAAACAGCTCACGTGCCATAACTTCTTTCATGCAGTTGGTTGAATCAGAAAATGCATTATGGAAGTAAAGTTGTCACTTGAGTTTCTGCTTACTTCCATAATAGT
>NW_018403438.1:8579-9119 GCF_002113885.1 Mizuhopecten yessoensis | reverse complement strand
CTGTCCTGAGATAACACAAGGCTATATATAATGTATCAAGTCTGTTCCCAGGTCTGTCCCCAGGTCTGTCCTGAGGTCTGTCACCAGGTCTGTCCCCAGGTCTGTCCCCAGGTCTGTCCCGAGGTCTGTCCCCAGGTCTGTCACCAGGTCTGTCCCCAGGTCTGTCCNTCCCAGATAACACAAGGCTATATATAATGTAACATAATCAACACTGAACATAAACAAGTTAAACTCATCAAAGGTTCACTGGGAATATAACATCAATACTCGTAACTACAACAACCTCATATTATTATAATTATTAATTATTACAATATTCATAGAGACATATTCAAGTGTCCCTGACTAATTACTTCATCACAACAACAAGCATGAAATGTGCAACAAGACAATTTTCATTTGAAGTGTTTAATACACAACTAGTCAAAGAACAGTTATCTAGTGGTACTAAATAAGGTACTGCACTTAACTTAACTATAGCACTGACTTCAACTACAATAACACATAACCTCTTACTACAATAAGACACTAATCTTAACT
>NW_018403438.1:3832-4128 GCF_002113885.1 Mizuhopecten yessoensis | reverse complement strand
ACTACAATAAGAATAGATCCTACCCTTAACTATATTAGGATAGTGCGCTGATGCTACCCTTAACTATATTAGGATAGTGTGCTGACCAACTCATTTTATGCCACCATTGAGCTTATCAATTCTTTAATTCTGCAGACATGATTGAGGTCACTCTTCATTGAATCAGATTAATTTAAAGTATTTGCTGTTTCTGATCCCCAGTCAAGGTGTTGAGATTCAGACAAGTGCCTGATAATTATGTCATTGACGATACCAAGAAAGGCGTTAACGCCCTTGCAATACTGCTAATTACACAT
>NW_018403438.1:0-101 GCF_002113885.1 Mizuhopecten yessoensis | reverse complement strand
TGCTACCCTTACCTATATTAGGATAGTGTGCTACCCTTAACTACAGTAAGAATAGATGCTACCCTTAACTATATTAGGATAGTGTGCTACCCTTAACTATA
>NW_018403437.1:5064-5140 GCF_002113885.1 Mizuhopecten yessoensis | reverse complement strand
TTATGTAGTATGTAGAAGTATGTAGTATGTAGTAGTATGTAGTATATAGTATGTAGTAGTATGAAGAAGTATGCAT
>NW_018403437.1:0-101 GCF_002113885.1 Mizuhopecten yessoensis | reverse complement strand
AGCCTCACACTGTCACCTTAAGGGGGTGGGCGGTTGGGAGCCTCAAACTGTCACTTTGAGGGTGTGGGCAGTTGGCAGCCTCACACTGTCACATTTAGGAC
>NW_018403436.1:3359-3433 GCF_002113885.1 Mizuhopecten yessoensis | reverse complement strand
AGATGTTTCATGTTACATAAAGTACTAAACACAGACCTGATGGTAGATGTTTCATGTTACATAAAGTACTAAAT
>NW_018403436.1:0-101 GCF_002113885.1 Mizuhopecten yessoensis | reverse complement strand
ACCTGATGGTAAGATGTTTCATGTTACATAAAGTACTAAACACAATACTGATGGTGAGATGTTTCATGTTATATAAAGTACTAAACACAGACCTGATGGTA
>NW_018403435.1:1482-1962 GCF_002113885.1 Mizuhopecten yessoensis | reverse complement strand
CAGGGAGACTGAGATATTCTAGGTTATGTGTTTACATTATATTAGTGGTACAGGGAGACTTCTCTATTGAGACTGTTTACCTACGATTGTTCAGAAAGACAATATTTATTCATTGTTTTTTTAATATGGAGATGACTCCATGATGTGTGTAATGTTTAATCCACTCTTGGAAAGAAAACTTGTTTTTTGACCATATTATATGCTAATATAATGAAAGTTTATCCAGATGACGCCTATTAAATATGATATACAGTCGGTAGCCTTGATAAAACGTCCAACTTCAACTTTTACGTATTATTGTAACCTACTCAGTACCGAAAGTTCTGGAATGTTTACGGAGACTGGTAAACTATTGATTTTTGGAGCTCTCATGGCAAACGAGAAAACGTGTGAAAAGAAGTTTCGAGAAGAACGTGAACGATTGTGGAAGGTGAACGGTTTTTGATTAATGCAGTGGTTGGATGTATAAACAGTAAGAAT
>NW_018403435.1:0-101 GCF_002113885.1 Mizuhopecten yessoensis | reverse complement strand
CCAAGGGTAGCAAGTATACTCACCACGACCTAACAGGTATCTACATTGGTACCAATGGTAGCAGGTATACTCACCACGACGTAAGAGGTATCTACAGTGGT
>NW_018403434.1:2066617-2089047 GCF_002113885.1 Mizuhopecten yessoensis | reverse complement strand
TGCACATGCAATTTTGACATAAAAAATCTAAGAAGAATTACTGGGGTTTTTTAAGTACTGTATGCCTCTAAATGAATAGATCCCTGTGAATCCCTGAATACTACTACTATTATTATCAAAAGGTCTGGAACATATAAAAAATTCCTTTTTTTGAGCTAAAAGTAGGTATTTTCTGCCAGCTTTTCACCATTTTGGTAACAAATTTGGGGGTTGGAAGAAAATGTAACAAAGTCGCAAATTATGTTGGAGGCATACATTTAAGTCAGCCAACGATACGGGCCCTCTGAACGTTTTGTTAGTGATTGTGTATAGGCTAACCGCACGTTGACCGTGCCCGTTGTGTGTAAAATGACTATCGGCACCGTCATGTAGATATATCTGTTTTGTTGTCTTTCCTAGTTCGTGATTTTTTTAATTATTTTTTTTATAAAATCTTGTTTGTTTACATAATACATTCAATCCATCCCCTGAAACATGAATTGAATGCCGTGTTATCATCACGTGCTTCGTATCACAACTTATTTATCTTATTTATCTTCACCGTTTACTCGCATAAACGATTTTTTGTGACAACAACTCATAAAATTACTTGTTATCAATTAATAAAACCTACCGGTACATGCGTGCTCTTCAAAAGCTGCCAATGTGTACGTACAGATACCACAATCTGCACACTTCAAAACGGTGTCCTCCCATCTTGGAATAGGGTCTCTTCCAACTTTGGCACGGAAGACTCAGAAGAGCTTCCGGAAGAGGAAGAGCTCCTAATCGCGTCGTTAGAATACCCTCTTCCTCTTCCAGAAGAAGTAAATCGTGTCGGGCTAAGGAGAGACTACCGCAGAGGGTTTACGTCATGGAAAGCGCGACTGCGAAAGTGCATTTTGTGCTAAAAGTGGAAATGTTTAAGGCAAGATCAAACTATATACAGCATATTCGTGACTCCTGTCAACTATGACAGCATTTCATGAATGACCATCATTTGCCCTAGAAAATTGATGATATAGAAACCTATTTTGTAAATTACAATGTAGATACAAATGTAATTATGATTACAAATTAACGTATTCCTTGTATAGAAAATTCTTCTTTTTGTTTAATAAAAAATCATTAAACTTGAATTGAAATAATTAATAACAGTGACTTCCATATCACTTAAATCTATCTTTATTAAAAGCGAAATTTAATATTTTATCGCAATGTACACACCGTCGATTGCGCTTATAAATTTTGTAACGGGTGCGTTATGCCAAACAATGAATACCAGTGCACCATATAGGTATTCCTGACTGTGATGCTAGGGGCTAAAAAGTGCTGGAAAGTAGAGTTGGAATACAGGCAATACCTGAATAAATCAATTAATGACCCCTGTCCAGCCTCAAAGCTGAGTGTGTTATCGTTGGATGTTCAGAATGAAACAGCATTATTACAAACGTCCAATTGTATATAAGGATGAACGGAAGACACACACGTACTTGCCACTATAAAAGTTGATACAGTGTGCAAAAAATAGATTATATACGTTTTCTGAATTAATAAGGACAATTATAACTAAACGCTTCCGCAAAAAGGAAAAAATATACAGTTCAGGGCCCGTATTCATGAAACCATTCTCTTGCTCAAGCATTGATTTTGTGCTCAAGCCGTAGTTCTTGTTTCAATTATAAATTAATAATAAAATCTTATTATGCCAATGATTTGGGGAAAATTGAAGAGATTTAAAGCCGAATACTGTTTTCAATGTTTACAAATGACATGATTTGAGTGAGTAACTAGAAAGTTGGTTTGAGCACGAAATCCTTGCTTGAGCATGATAACGGTTTCATGAATACGGGTCCTGATGTACTATTTGATTTGTAAAGCAGGTGCACAGCAATCGTATGGGAAATGCGAATAGGAATTATCCTCCGCTTGAACATTGCTAGTCGGCGTTTAAAATTGAATTGATATTTGTCTCGTTTAACCTCCATGTTATTTGACGAGCTAGGGGGCGCCGTAGGTAAGGTTGTCTGATTCCATTAATTTGCTAGTCGATCAGTTTATATAGAAACAAGTTTGAGATATATTGCTAAGCGGAGTTGGATTTAAAAGTTAGCTTGAAAATGGCGTGTGTCTCCTTAATTTAAAAATATTAAAATATGACCCTTATGCGATATATTGCTTATATCATACATAAATCAACAATATCGGCTTTTGTAGGTACCGAAAAGTGTGTGCATTAAACGGTGTGCGTGCATACGAGTTCAGAACGACATGACTATAACCTTATAACTTTTCATGTGAAGAGAAGCTGTCATTTATGTGTTAAATTAATGCAACACTGTTATCCTTTATATTTTTTATTTTTAAGCACTAACATTAGAACCCTGCCGTCATCATTTTGAAGAGGTGTTTTGTTTTCTGATCTTGTAACAGAATCGTTCACGATAATACAGTAAGATGTCCTTATGACAAATTCGCGTCGAGCAATTGACAAGAGGCAATGCTTTACTTGACGTTCTTAATCAATAACGGTTTCATAGCTATTCTTTTTAGCGGCAGATATCGGTGAACTTCTAACAAAATGAGATTGCGCAAACGTACTTTATTTTGTAAACAAAAAATGTATTTTTAGCCAAGAAAGAGAATGTTTATTGGCGCTTTAATCACATTAGTCATTAGGAACACATGCAACGGTATTTATTCTGAACCAAAACATCTTCCACAGAAAACCCATCACTGTAATAAATGGGTAATTCATTTCACGTTTAAACCTTCCGATAATGTGTTCTGTGTGTGATGGGAGTCTCGGTGAAGGCGGCACCCTCTTGTGTGTATTCTCTCTTGAACATGTTTCTTGAATTTGTTTTTTTAATTCAAATTGAACGTCGAACAGAATTATCTGTAAAGGCTTATATTTTAAGATGAATTTAATTCTTGCTTGGGATATATTGCGTAAAATGAAAGCGACAAAAAATTCCTACCGAGTCCTCGACCGTGTTTTGCATATATGTATGTCAAAGTGATTTTATGCTATATCATATAAGGAAAAGGGGAAATAACAAAAACTTGAAGCTCGAAGCTTTCACCTTAATCTGTCATCTTTATCAAAGAAAAGACCCTTCACTGATTTGCACCCACTATACTGGGCAGACGGAGCTATACATCGACTAATTGCGTCACACCTGAGCGGTTCCGAATCTGAACCGTCCAAACCCGCCTCCTCCTTTCCCTCCTTTTCACACTCACAAACATTGACAAGTAATACAAAATCGTACCTTCGTCATGGTTGGGTGAATGTGAAAAAGGATGGAAAATACACACATGTAGTAAACAAAAACACAAAATCAATGTAGAAATACCAAGACCACAGCAATGTTACGTACAGGGTGCATAGAATATGTAAAAGTGTGTAAAAACTATCAGAGCATTGCAGATGTGTAGGTCTTTGTGGTGCTCTCGGAGGTGACGGCTTTTGTACATATCAGGAAGGTAAATATGATTTCCAGCATTTGTATGCTTGTACATGTTTATACAAATGTATATATAGGGATGTTTGACTATAGGGTGCTAGTTCGGCCATTTCAAACCATCAGCTGAACATCTGTCGATCACACATACACCGAAGTGAATACGCATTTATGAACAACTAACACAATGGTTTCAGACATTTTAAAGCTCCTGGTCCAACTATACAGACAAATTGTCACAGGTGTGGTGTGCATGTGTAATTGGAGCTGGGACAGAAATGTAATTAAACTTGACTGCATTTGCATACCAACGTTTGTCGCTGTATGAGATCCTCATGTGTGTAGGTACGGCACAGTGTATATATGTGTGTAAAGCGTGTAGGACAACAATGACCCCTTTTTCAAAACCGTTCTATAAATAAACACTTTATAATCAACTCATGAAGAAGACACTTATAATATTTAGATGTTGCATAATGTGTAGTTTATCAATTAGGCATCGCAACATGCATACAATAATGAGATTTCCAGGTAGCGAAACTCATCAAATTTTGGACACGACATCCCGATCGAATATTTAAATTTTACCACTAGATAGAGAACTTCACTCATCAATAAACACACATGACATGTACATGAGTACGTATACGAGCGATTCAGATAAAACGTCATCGGGGGTAGTGTCCTGTCTTAACCGCAGCTTACCGTCGATCTTCTTGCTGATTTAACACATGGCCAAGTTAATCCATCAACCTATCTATCATTCCTTGCATTTTAATACTTCGCAAAACCTTGTCAGACCTATCACACCTAAAATACGAACAGAGTTAGAGCCAGTATGGTTTACTGTAATCTGGACATATTGATAGAATTTCTAATCCCCATGGTGGTCAATGTGGTTGTTGTACTTTACTATACATACCTATCCGTATTTGCATGTGTACTTTATGGCCCATAGCTTTGCTACATTTATTTGTATACATCAAGATTGAACGGGGACATTTCATACGTATACATCCACGTTTGGATGCTTAATATATGAATATATACAAATATTCTCTGGGTGACAACTCTCTAGGCATTGAATCTGGCAGGTAAATAATGAATGGTGAAATACTGAGCCATGTCGCTAATTGCTCTTATTTGCTGCATCATAGAGTTCAAACGTAACCTATAGTCAGTAAAAATAACTATTTAATCATCAATTAATTGAAACTTGGCATTGATTAATCTATCAAAGTTAAGTTGGACATATTCAATAGATCCTGCATCTGTACAATGATATATATTTAAGGTCTTTTGCAATTAAGACAGTCTCTTTCGTATACACATTGAACCATTATATATTACGGAGCTTTGTGAGGAAATTTAGTAAAATAGACTGGTTTCCGCGCACAAAAATAAGAACTACATTAAATGGAAAATGTAGATAAATCGATGATCGGATGGCTTTTTATTTGGAAATCTTAAAATGTTTTGGAAACATTTTTGCTATATTATTATTGTAGTGGGTTTAGGCTAATTAACCATGAATTTATCCAAAAAAGTTATCAACAACACAGAAACAGTGGATCAGGTATATCTACAAAAGGAGAGACAGTTAATATCACCTTTAAATATAGATCATATATATAGAAAACAGTTTTTTTTTATATAAAAATTAATATGTGAATATGAATAAATATTGTAAGGATGTATGTAATTCTTTTCCGAGAAAATATAGTATTTTAACATTATTAGTGAAAGCATGATATGCATCAAGCCAATAATATATAGAACAAAAGTGACTGTGTTATAGAAAGAATGCCATCAGAATGAAGTAACTGTTATCAATGACATGGTAAAGTATCCTTATAAATGCTAAAATGATAATTTAAAGGATTTTATAGACAAATGATGGCCTTATTATTAATTCTTTTCTTTTCAAGACATCATCATTTCAACCAGGAGATACTTTTTATTTGCAAGATTCATCGAGTCTTACTAGACAGTTTCGCTGACATTGTGCCAGCTTGGTCACATGTCACGTCACCAAGCTGGCAGAATGTCAGCGAAACTTTCTGGGTAAGAACATAGTTTGTTTACATATTAGTGACTCGATGAATCTTGCAAATATACATTAAATTCCTGCTAAATGAACCTTTTCAGTGATAACCAGGAGAGACATGTTACATAAGCAAATAACGAGTGGAATACATAGGTATCAGCTAATACCTACCAACCTTGATTTTGAAGGTATGGAATATAAACATAATTATGTAACAAAATAATTATATAGTTCTGGTGTGAGAAGTCAATAAATAGGAAAACAAAAGCTTAATATCCTTTATAAATTATCTACATACTCTCAAATGAAGCGTATAAGTGTTTGACAAACTGCTTATGTTAATATACATATTTAAATGTAGCTATGTCAACATTATATGGGCGTCAACGGAGCTCACTCATCTCGATCAATGCCTTACCATGTCCTGACATTACTCGACACGACTGTTAAGATATCGGATGGTGTTCCAGGTTTAACTGTATGTGTCTATGGAATACCTATGGGTGTAGTGGAAAGACGCTGAGAAAAGTCCGCTAATATGTTCGTGTGTTGTTGGGGAGTTTTCCGATTATTTTAAAGCTACATCATATATTTACTAACTTTAATATGTATTAAGAAGTTAGTATTCAAATTGAGTTGTCACTTATCTGCTTCAGGTGCTCTTTATGTTAACTGTGAAGACCTGGAGCTTATTAGATGTGTCAAAAGTCTGTCGGTAAGTAAGAGTGTAGGTACATTGTATTCTTCCCCACCATTCCGAAATCTATAGCAAACTGACGGTAAATATTGTACTATTTCGAGAAGAAATCCAATTAATCAAATTTTTGAGATAATGGGTTGGTCACGTGACGTGGACCTGGCCGGTTGGTCATTCCTGCGCTCCGACATACACCTATATAATTATAGTATTTTCTGACGTTTTTGGGTCAAATGTTTTTAATCAACATAGACTAGAATATTCCTTTTATCACATTGGAGTTAACTGTGTGACTTTATTTCGGACAATGCGTGCTTACGGCGACGATCTTCGGAGAATGGACTGAGTGTGCCCACGGTGACTACTGCTCACCTATATGTATGTGGTAACACAGTGCTATATGTACAAAGCAGTTTGAAAATTACTAACTTTTTATACGCTAAAGCTGCTTTATTTTCGTGATGGGTCTGCCAAGAAGGAGTGGTGGTGTTGCGGCTGGGGTTGCTGTTGCTGGGGGATCGAAAAATACTTATGACAGACTCGATGATATTTCAAAGAACTTAATACAATTCAATACCAAAGCGGATATGGATGTTAAATTACAAAAACTGAAGGATGACCTCGTACTGAATTTAAGGTCTTTATTGAAAAACTAAAAGGGAAAATAATCGATCTTGAAAAAGAGAACGATCATTTAAGACAGGTGGTTGGAGATTTGGAAACGAGAGTCGGGGAGGCAGAGACAGTTAAAGCGGAAATGGAATCCAAAGTTAACGATATAGAACAGCATGGAAGAAAGAAATCTCTTAGGATAGTTGACTTGATTGATACATCTGATGCAGAGACGGTGTAGGAATGCGTTTCCAAGATAGTTAACTTTGTACAGAAAAAGCTTGAGGTGACACTGAACGAGGCAGACATCGACATAGCTCATCGACTAGGACGATTACATCGTGTGAAACCAAGGAACATAATCGTGAAATTAACTCACAGGCGGAAAAAGCACGAAATATTATTAAAAGCCAGCAAAAAGCTGAAGGGACAGGATTTACCGTGTTTGAGGACCTGACAAAAGTTAATCAACAAAGGCTGAAGAGTGCTTAAAGGAATTATACAGCGTGGAAGGAAAACTTGTTGCCATTCTGAAAAATGTATGACACTCCGTTGGAGGATGCATACTTATTGGACGACCGTAACTTTAGAATATATCGCGAGAATTCCACGATCGGTACATGATTAGGCCAATACGACCGTCAGGGGCTCTATAGAGGCCTTGATGTACCGATCTCTGTGTTTGTGTCGGACCTATGTTATGCTAATAAGTCTTTAGTGTTTCTCCACTATGAGTGAGTTTTCGTTTTACGTTGGGATATTTGGCCAGTATGTGTACAGGTAAGCGAGTTGATTTCATGCTTCATTTCATACGCTATGTATCAGTAACTTAATTGTTAGACCCAATCTTATAATCTATTGCTATGCATTTACTGCACACGTTTATCGATCGTCTTGTGCTTTGTAATATTATTCGATGCAATGGATAAAGACGTAGATGTGTATAATATAGGTGTGCAAGCAAATCCTGACAATACGTCATTTTGTCGTTTCTAATATATATAGTATATTTCTTCCAGTTTTCTCGTGAACTTCCTGTATGTGTAGTAGAGGTGGTTTTGTTGTGAGATATAGAACAACTCCTCTGGATTTTGTTCACTGTCATTTTATTGCTCGTTGTAAAAACCAAAAGAACCCTGCAACAAGTACAAAGTATAAAATAGACACACATAATCATATTTCATAGTACAAATGCAAGGGAAATAACTCTTACACGATTTCATAACTTTTACCCTTACAAATCAACTATAAGGCAATACACATTACAATTACAACTTTTATGAAATACAATCAAACTGAAGATTTGACTCAAAACAAAGTTACTGGACAATATATTAAATTCACAGTTAGCAGTCTAGCGACCTATACCTTCTCAAATCAATACTATATATATACTCTTACATAAAAAACACAATAGCATACCTGAGTGTGGCACAAGGCCTTGGCTACTATCTATTTGTATAATTACGACGCCTTCTTCAATCGTATGCAATACGGATATACTGTAATTAAAATAAAAGACATCTAAATAAATTTATCGAACCTTAGTCAAATGGGCACAACGTAATAACGCCTCTTACAAAAAATCAAATTACATCACCTCCATTATTACGTTTTCATATAAAAAAATNTCTCAAATAAAACACATAATACATATACGTTGGGTATTACACAAAGACAAAGAAACACTTACATTACATCTCTCCGTCCGTCAACTACGAGTCCTCAAAAGGTACTAGCGTGATTTATTTGCCCACAAAGAAACACGCGCCAAAACTGACCACCCAGAACGAACCAATGAAAACGCATACACAACTTGACGTAACACTACTGACCAATGAACAACTGTATGGTATACCAACATATCAACATACGTAACGAGCAGAATACCACAATACACCTATAGACATAACATCACAGTATAGAATACAACACGCGGACGCGGTAGTTACATTACTCGGAGTATGAAATATATACATGGACAGTCGACGCGCTACGGACAGACTTAGTAAACAAACATACATACAAGCAAATACATTAATTATATCCCTGTTACATATGTAAAGTAAGATAATCACGGAGATTTGTACAGCTTCAGCTTGTAACATTCGTATTATATTGACAAGCACGGGTTATACATGTGTAAAAGTTTTGCCCTCGTATAGTGATTTTTTCGTTCGTCAACTCTGTGGTTCTGTCTTGACTTAACTTCAGCTGGCTACAGGTCAATGAATAACAACACGTTTTATAAAGTTCTACAATTTATTATGTACCAACGAAACAGTGAAGTAAATTAGATGAAACATGATGAATAGATGTGCACAATGCTACAGCACGTCAACCACTCGACCGGTTCATACTAAAACAGTATACCGTGTAACATATGTCCTCTCAAAAATGTCCACCCGGTATCCCACCCCGGGGAATAAGTTTTAACACCCCCGATAATAAATTACAGCATGCCTACAACGGGAAAATAACCATCCCAAATTAACACGGAGATAGTTCTACCATAACATGCCTACAATGGGAAAATACCACCCAGCCCAGAATAATTTTGAGGTCTAAGGCCGAAAACACTCCTACATACCTGCCCGTAAGAAGGGTAAAAACGAGCCGGCCAGCTACATGTAAGCCTCTGCCATACCAAAAACACCCAGCTATATAGCCAAATTTAATTGTATGCCTTGAAATGCACGTGTCATGTAGTATTTGAAATACACGTGCAATGTAGCATTTGAACTCGATACTGACCCATACCTGAGCGTAGAGTGCTGTTCAGGTAAGGTAACATATCCTAAAAATATTAACCGATCAAAAACGTCTAAATAATATACCGGAAGGGAATCCCCAACGGGAATACCCCAGGTACACGCACTCCGTTACACGAAACGTAAATACGGAAATATATACAACAAGTTCAAAACCCAATCCTTTTACACATGCAACAACCACACATATATATACACAGGTAAATACTGATATATAGGACGGTATTGAACATGGGAGTAGTACTATAATTAGTACTAATATTAATACCAGGCATCCTCTGCCCCGGCCGACGCAATATATAAACAAATATCGCAGCTATACTATACTGTAAGTAAGACATCAGCAGCTTGTCCGGACTTGTTTCAACGCCTCAGGTGTCTACTTATCACTAGTACGTAGTCAGAAGATATATGTTGTCAGTATGACTATAATACACCTTATTTTTGAAATTTGAAAAACATGACCGAGTTATGATCAATTGAATTTTACGATCGGCGGCGTGGCACATGCGTGTATTAACCTGTACATTTAAAGATACTTACTAAAGTAAGCGACATCAGAGGATATGTTATTCATATGATTGTAACGTACCTATATACAAAGTTTCAGATCGATATTTGATCAAATGATCGAGTTATCGTGAGGTATTTTAGTTATATGACTACACGTATGAAGCTCTCGGCGTGTCACATATGTGTACATGTACGTAGTACTTCGATCGTATAGCTGAACACGGTCAGCCCGATTATATTGCGGTATAAACATTGTTTCACAGACTTACTGTGGTGGTATAATCACTTACGTTAACAAGTATATTACTTTATGTATAAACATTTGCACCAGAATAAATACATTTTAATTTTTTACTTAAATTAATATATAACTTATAGCCTTTCTTAATAACTTTCATCACGAATTTAGATCTAATGTAATTCCGTGAATAAATATATAACTTACACTTAACAATACACTGTATGCTAGGTTATCCGTATTGAAAACGTATTTGGAGCAGTGTATGGTAAACAGTCAAGTGGGAGGGGGCCTTATTTTCGAGTTTCTCTGCACTTTTTGAGGAAGTATGACAAAATAACACAAAGAAGGTTTATTGAATTGTTATTTAATATGAAATTCTTTATTATCTCACAAAAGAATGATGAGTCGTATAGAACACGTATAGAAACATATTGGTCAGAAAAGATTTTACCAACGCTCAAGCGCAGGGTGTTTTACCAAACTGGTTGGAAAATAACAATTGCAAATCAATCAAGCTTCAAACTTCTGAAGTTCACGATCTAACTCAGGGTTAAGGTACTTAATACCATTCAACAGTCGCAGTACTCAGATGTAGTGATTGAACCGAGAATGAGCAAAGCTGCATTTCTAAAAGTTTGAAAAACAACAATTTCGAAATAATAAATCACACCATGAATCTTCAAACCTCACAAGTTTCTGACCTGATTCAGCATGCAACACACGTTGTACTCTTTGTGCTAATCGGAACTGGCCGCGCACGCCCACACCATTTCAAGCTTAGTTGTCTTGCAGGAATTGTCAACATTTGATAAAGCTCTAAAAGTTGAAAAGTTCTCAAAGCGTGTGTGCTAGAAAACTGACGTTTATGCTTCTACCAATGACATGTTAACAATACCGAACACCGCAGGAATCACCAAAATAATATGGAAAAAACGACGGTTATTTAAGCACTAAACTTTATTAAACGTTTATTTTTTAAACGTCCGCGTCCGTATAGCCTCTTGTAAGTTCTACAATAAATGGAGCTAAACAAATCATCCATTCTGATGAGGAAAACAAAAACAATAAAACAAACAAAATGATATACCAGTGCTTACAGAGCAATTTACTATTCTATGCGAAGTCCTATATGTGCACACATGTATAATACGCTGTTAATCTTCATACATGTACATCGTAACATTTTACCTCACGATAACTCTGTCAACTTTTCAAACATCAAACTGATATTTGGTTTTAAACTATGTTATGGTCATATGCATAACATAATCTCTGATGTCGCTTACTTTTCCGATTAATTTAAGGGATATAATTTAAAGACGCTTCACGATCTGTAGATTTCTATACACACGTATATAAGCCGCCGATCGTAAATATGTAATTCATCATTACTCGGTCATTTTTTCAAATATCGACCTGAAGTTTGGTACATAGGTGTATGATAGTCATATGAATAAGATATGTTCTGAAGTCGCTTACTTTATAGGTTAATTTAAAAGTAAAAATCTGAAGACGCTTTACGATCTGAAGAGTTCTATTCACACACATGTGCCAAGCCGCCGATCGTAAAAATTCAATTCATCGTAACTCGGTCATTTTTTTTTTAAATATCTGGCTGAAATTTGTAAAATATCTCTTTATTAAGTATCTTTAAAGATATTGTCTGGTGACGCTTTCTAAATATACAGGCTAATACACACATGTGCCACGCCGGCGATCATAAAATTGAATTGATCATAACTCGGTCAACTTTTCAAATATCAAATTGAAATATGGTATAGAGGTGTATTATTAGTCATATTACCAACATATCTGCTGATGTCGCTTACTTTATTCAGTATTTTTAAAAATTTTGTCTGGCGACGTTTTGTTGTCACCTGAAGACGCTTGTTGTCGGTTAAAGACGCTTTTAAGGCGGAATCAGCAGTAGTCTGTACTTTGACTAACATGAAATTTATTTTATATACATCTTTCTTCTTTCTCTCCATTGGACGGTGATTGGAACTTTGTTTTACTTCTTCTTACACTCTACTCATTCCAATACATTTTAGATTATGGAGGCGATTTTCTCAAAAGAAAGGATCGATACGTTTTCTTACCTAAGAGACAAAAGGTGTAATCTATACTGCATACAAGACACACATTTTACGCAGGAGAAGGAAAACATTATCAAAAACGAATGGGGGCATGCAAGTTGTTTTTGTATAGTTCTTATAAATCTAATGCCAGAGGGGATGCTATTTTATTAAGTAATAAGTTTGAATTTGAAGTTAATAAAGAAAAGAAAGACTTGACAGGCAACTTCTTAGCTATCGACATTGAATTAAAAAAACATGAATATTACATTAATTACATTATATGGCCCAAACAACTCTGATGACCTTGACTTTTACAATAAATTGACTAATACTATAGATAGCTTTGGTAATGACAGAGTGAGTATTTGTGGAGATTTTTGTGTCCTGATCTGGACTATGATAAAAGTTACAAAAATAAAATAATCCTAAAGCAAGGAAGAAGGTTCAGGAAATATTTGAAAGTTATAATTGAGTGGACATTTATAGAGAGTATCGCCCTAACCACAAAAGATATACTTGGAGAAAATCAAACACAATAAAACAATCAAGGATAGATTTTTTCTTAATTTCAGAAAGTTTATTATCTAGTGTAATGAATTAGGCAATAGGTTCTGGTTATCGGTTTAATGGATTTAAAAGGGCAAAGGCTTATGGAAGCTTAATATGACCAAGATTATTTGGATATAGTTTAAAATGTAATTAAGGAAACTAAATGCAATATTGTCTCCCGATATACAATTTTGAAAACATTGATGAAATCTACAGGTATGTATAGATGACCTTTTATTTCTTGAGACTTTATTGATGAATATTAGAGGTAAAACAATATCACATGCATCCTATAAAGAAAAACCAATCTTATTGAATCTATAAAGGAACAAGAAAAATAAGAGAAAATTAATGTAGGAGAAATAGATAATAAGAAAAAGGAACTGGAAGAGATTTTTTTAGAAAATTTAAAGGGAGTATAGTAAGATCAAGAGCCAAAAGGGAAGAGGACGGGGAGAAATCAACCAGTTATTTTTTTAGTCTTAAAAATATATTTTTTTTCATTTTTTTTCCCCAAAGATACACTTGATGATGGCTCTATTATTACAAAACAAGATGATATTTTAGCCGAGACTAATTCTTTTATGAAAATGTATATAATGCTAGAGAAATCATGGAAGATGTATTTATCTTGAAGCCTTTGTTAATTTTGAAAATATTCCAAAACTAAATGAAGTTGAATCTAAAAATTTATAAGGGTTAGGCAAAACACTAAGAAATATGAACAAAATAGAAGTTCAGGCTCAGATAGTTTTACTGGGTTTTTTTGTTTGTTTTTTTGAAACATCTTTGTAATTTTATTGTCAGATCATTAAACTATGGGTACATACACAAGGAGAAATATCTATCACTTAACGTCAGGGCATAATAACTTATATTCCAAAAGATAATAAACCACGCCATTTTCTAAAAACAAAATGGAGGCATTTAACTTTACTGAATATTGTTTATAAAATAGCATCTGGGGCTATAGCTAATAAAATAAAAACTGTACTTGAAAAACTTATTAGTAATGACCAACTGGGATTCATAGCTGGCCGATATTCGGGTGAAAATACAAGACTTGTATATGATGGTATGCAGTACACAGAAGAAACTGATATCCCAGGTATGGTTTTGTAAAAGGAGCGGTTTTCCACTTTAAAACCAACACCCAGGTTCGGTGCTCTTGGATCCATTGGGGTCTTATAAATTGATGAACATGAAGTATGGCAAATGAACATAGACTCAAGGATATAAACTTCAGTATCTTTTATTAAACACAACAAGTGTGAAGAAATATCAGTACAATACACGATAACATATCTCACACCCTTACGCACACGATACAACACCGTTCATTAATACTAGTGGCTACGAGGCCTTCTCCTATAAGCATAGACGACGGACTCTACGTTGGAATTCTATATAGACATGTGTACAGACTACTTTCTAACCCTAACACTAAACATTATTGCTGGTCCTACATTATTACCTAACTAGTCTTAGAAAGAAGGAGCGAAAGAGTGAGTCAGGCAGTCTTACGAGGACTTTACTTCTGACTGACGAGCTATAGAAAACCACATAGACATATAGACAGACACACGGCACTTTGCACGTGCAATAGTCGCGCAAAATCTACTCGGAACACTTCCGGTTACGTAACTAGGTTCCGAATGTGAAAACAACAAGATGGACGACGAAAAGTGGTGAACTGTCAATCGTAAATATCGAATGTTAAGTATCCGAATTATCTCCACTTTTACAGTTTTAATGATAGATTTTGAGAAAGCATTCGATTCTGTCTCGTGGAAGTTCATTGATAAGGTATTGGGTTTCTTTGGGTTTGGTAATGTTATTTCAAATTGGGTGAAAGTTTCTCATAAAAATGTAGGGACATATGTAAATCAAGGTGGAGATCTTTCTAAATCTGTTAACATCAAGAGAGGATGTCGTCAAGGCGACCCGATCGCGCCATATATTTTTATTTCATGTGATGAAATCCTTGCTATCAGACTTAGAAATAGCAAAAACATAAAAGGTATTCGAGAAGATGATACTTTTATTATACTTTCTCAGTATGCAGATGATACATACTTGACATTAGATGGCTCAGAGCAGTCTCTTACAGCATCCTTGAATGAACTTAGTACCTTTGCAAATATATCAGGATTAGGGATGAATATTGATAAAACACAAATAATTTGGAGAAGCAGTAAAAAATATATCCAGGAAACATTTTTACCTGAAATACAGTTACAATTGGGGAAAGAGAAAATAACTTTGTCAGGAATTGATTTTAGTGTCAATCTTCAAGAAATGCTTAAGATGAACTTTGACAAAAAATTAGTGAAACTGAAAAGTCTTATTAATACTTGGAGCATGCAAAAATTAACACCGATTGGGAAAATTCACTTAATAAATCCTTAATGGATTCATAATTAACTCAATTCACTGCCTAACCCAGATGAAAAAAGTTTCACAAAAATGCATTTTTTACTTTATGCATTTTTATGGTATAATAAAACTGATTAAGTTAAAAGAGAGATTATTGTTCAGGATCATATGGTCGGTGGTTGAAAGATGCTTCATATTAAAAACTTAAGCTGGATAAAAAGATTATATTAGTCCTCGGGAAAGTGGAATACTATTTTAATGAAATTGGTTGACTTATATAAGCTACTTAATATTGGTGGGAATTATATTAAAGAGTGTCACAAAAAAATGTAATAATAATTTCTGGAAAGATGTCTTTGGGGCGTGGCATAGGCTAGAGTTTTCAGATGATATGAAGGCCCTCAAAGGGAAATCACTCTTGCAATAACAATTGGAGGCAGGTCAGTCTATTAGTCACAGTGGTATAAAAATGGTGTATATTGCATAGGTGACTTTATAAAGGATTTTAATACTTTAACTCTCTTTTCATGTAACGAATTTATTCAAAGATACAACATAAATACCAATTTTCTCAAATTTTATTGATTAGTGTCAGCGATTAGGAAATATTTAGAAGGTAGAGATAGGTGGGGAGAACCGTTTGATATTAATGATGATGACTGGGCCAGAATATACTTGCTGCCTTTCCAAGTTACTAAAAACTCCAAACTTCAGTGGTTACAGTTTAGAATCATCCATCATATTTTATCAACAAATTCATTTCTTTTCAAAGCACATATAGTAGTCAGTCCACTCTGCAACCTTTTTAATGCTGAATAGAAACCATTGAACACTTGCTCTGGGCACGTGAAAAGGTACAGAACTTAGTACAAAACTAAGATAGCCTGTTGGAAGCATTCTATATTCTTTTTACTCTAATATTTGGTAAGATTGATGATAATAACAACACTAATCATAAAGTGGATAATGAAATTATTGTAATCATAAAGCAGTACAAGCACAAAACAAGGTGTTTAGATCAGACACTGAATGCCAATACCGTGATTTATGCTGTTATGGATTATTTTAATGTGCAGAAATCTATCATTAGAACTAGTATGCAGAAATCTATCATTAGAACTAGTATGCAGAAATAGGTCTGCATATATTTTATGCAGTTCCTCTATCTTTATCTTATTTTTCTTTTGAAGACCTACACCTGTAAGTAGTAATATTTGGGACTTCCTTATATTTGTTCTATCTGTTTCTCTCGAGCACTAACATGCCTCCTTTTAAATGCATTTTAGTTTTCTTTTCTTTTCATATTTCTTAATTCTAATGACTGTAGTTTGTGTATTGTGTGTGTGTGTATGGGTGAGGGTACGACTGAGTGAATGTATGAGTATATTTTATATTTGAAATGTTACATAGGGCATGAAATATATCACTTAGAAGCTGTGTATGTACATGTGAATTTATGTATACAACATATAAATGGGTGATTTGAAATGCGAGTAAATTGTTTTGTTAATCTGGAATGATGATGCTATCATTATGATTATGATGTGAGAATGTGTGAATGTCCTGTTTATGTATATGTAATGAAACTCTTTGGAAAATAAAACATTAAAAAAAGAAGTTTTTTAGATAATTATATTTGTAAGATGAAATGGAACGATTTCATCAGAGATAATACATTTTTTATGTTAAACTTGAATACTTATATCAGAAAATTTAAAAATAAACACGAAATCGACAGCCTTTATTTATGTCAATATTATCATCACACAGTTAGCTATGTTTTAATATAAAGAAGTTCATTGCGACCTACATTTGCAAGTATAAGTTTATCAATGTTTTTATTTATTTATTTTCTTTATAACGACATAATTTGAATCTATAGATACAAATACAGAAAAACGACACAATCAACACTTTCATTTTAATAGTTCAAACAACGTTAACAGTGCTTGAAATGTATGTGTATGAAGTCCATTTTCTTTAAAATCCTCGTACTTCAAATTAATCTAGAATCCTGAACATTCTACCACATTAATACCATAATCGCCTTTTAATGACATTACTATGTAACCACACAGACCAGTAATTGGAAAACTATAATGTGAACACGTTAACAAATATTTATCCATAAATAATAAATACTTATCATCCTTTTTGAAGTAAAACGATGTTTTAATACAGATGAGGAGACCAATGACACCCGTACTTGGTGGCTAATACTTGGGATAGTATTAATGACGGGAATTGCAGGATTCTTCTTCGCCCGACCCTTCGACAATGGAGAGATTAACACGAACTTTGTACTTCTGGCCGGAGTAATCAACATCTTCATGGTACGTACCTTTTCTGTTGTGTGGTGTTTCTGTCCGATTCTCTGACCTTATATGAATGACAGCAATATACGATCTTACATGAGTTCAATTTTCAATTCATATCGTTGAAACGAGTCTAAGTTATATTGACCGTACTCTAGCAGTGTTACATAATACACTAACAGTACCATAAAGTACTCTAACAGTGCCATGAAGTTCTATAGCAGTATTACATAATATACTAACAGTGCCATAAAAAAACTCTAGCTGTGTTACATAATGCACTAACTGTGCCATAAAGTACTCTACAGTGTTATATAATACTCTAACAGTGCTTAACAGTACTGTAGCTGTGTTATATAATACTCTAACAGTTCCATTCAGTACTCTTCAGTGTTATATAATACTGTAACAGTTCCATACAGTACTCTACAGTGTTATATAATACTCTTGCAGTGCCATAAAGTACTCTTCAGTGTTTTATAATACTCTAACAGTGCCATACAGTACTGTAGCTGTGTTATATAATACTCGAACAGTGCCATAAAGTACTCTACAGTGTTATATACTACTCTAACAGTGCCATACAGTACTGTAGCTGTGTTATATAATACTCTTGCAGTGCCATAAAGTACTCTTCAGTGTTTTATAATACTCTAACAGTGCCATACAGTACTGTAGCTGTGTTATATGATACTCTAACAGTTCCATAAAGTACTGTAGCTGTGTTATATAATACTCGAACAGTGCCATAAAGTACTCTACAGTGTTATATACTACTCTAACAGTGCCATACAGTACTGTAGCTGTGTTATATAATACTCTTACAGTGCCATAAAGTACTGTAGCTGTGTTATATAATACTTTAACAGTGCCATAAAGTACTGTACAGTGTTATATAATCCTCTAACAGTGCCATAAAGTACTGTAGCTGTGTTATATAATGCTCTTGCAGTGCCATAAAGTTCTCTTCAGTGTTTTATAATACTCTAACAGTGCTATACAGTACTGTAGCTGTGTTATATAATACTCTTGCAGTGCCATAAAGGACTCTTCAGGGTTTTATAATACTCTAACAGTTCCATAAAGTACTGAAGCTGTGTTATATAATACTCTAACAGTTCCATAGTGTACTGTAGCTGGGTTATATAATACTTTAACAGTGCCATAAAGTACTGTACAGTGTTATATAATACTCTAACAGTGCCATAAAGTCCTCTACAGTGTTATATAATACCCTAACAGTGCCATACAGTACTCTACAGTGTTATATAATACTCTAAAGGTGCCATAAAGTACTCTACAATGTTATATAATACTCTAGCAGTGCCGTACAGTACTGTAGCTGTGTTATATAATACTCTTGCAGTTCCATAAAGTACTGTAGCTGTGTTATATAATCCTCTAACAGTTCCATAAAGTACTGTAGCTGTGTTATATAATACTCGTGCAGTGCCATAAAGTACTATTCAGTGTGTTATAATACTCTAACAGTGCCATACAGTACTTTAGCTGTGTTATATGATACTCTAACAGTTCCATAAAATACTGTAGCTGTGTTATATAATACTCTTGCAGTGCCATAAAGTTCTCTTCAGTGTTTTATAATACTCTATCAGTTCCATAAAGTACTGTTGCTGTGTTATATAATACTCTAACAGTGCCATACAGTACTCTACAGTGTTATATAATACTCTAACTGTGCCATAAAGTACTCTACAATGTTATATAATACTCTAACAGTGCCATACAGTACTCTACAGTGTTATATAATACTCTAAAGGTGCCATAAAGTACTCTACAATGTTATATAATACTCTAGCAGTGCCGTACAGTACTGTAGCTGTGTTATATAATACTCTTACAGTGCCATAAAGTACTGTAGCTGTGTTATATAATACTCTAACAGTGCCATACAGTACTCTACAGTGTTATATAATACTCTAACGGTGCCATAAAGTACTCTACAATGTTATATAATACTCTAGCAGTGCCATACAGTACTGTAGCTGTGTTATATAATACTCTAACAGTTCCATAAAGTACTGTTGCTGTGTTATATAATACTTTAACAGTGCCATAAAGTACTGTACAGTGTTATATAATACTCTAACAGTGCCATAAAGTACTCTACAGTGTTATATAATACTCTAACAGTTCCATAAAGTACTGTTGCTGTGTTATATAATACTCTAACAGTGCCATAAAGTACTCTACAGTGTTATATAATACTCTAACAGTTCCATAAAGTACTGTTGCTGTGTTATATAATACTCTTGCAGTGCCATACAGTACTCTACAGTGTTTTATAATACTCTAACAGTTCCATAAAGTACTGTTGCTGTGTTATATAATACTCTAACAGTGCCATAAAGTACTCTACAGTGTTATATAATACTCTAACAGTGCCATAAAGTACTCTACAGTGTTATATAATACTCTAACAGTGCCATAAAGTACTCTACAGTGTTATATAATACTCTAACAGTGCCATAAAGTACTCTACAGTGTTATATAATACTCTAACAGTGCCATAAAGTACTCTACAGTGTTATATAATACTCTAACAGTTCCATAAAGTACTGTTGCTGTGTTATATAATACTCTTGCAGTGCCATACAGTACTCTACAGTGTTTTATAATACTCTAACAGTTCCATAAAGTACTGTTGCTGTGTTATATAATACTCTAACAGTGCCATAAAGTACTCTACAGTGTTATATAATGCTGTAACAGTGCTATAAAGTACTCTACAGTGTTATATAATGCTGTAACAGTGCTATAAAGTACTCTACAGTGTTATATAATGCTGTAACAGTGCCATAAAGTACTCTACAGTGTTATATAATGCTGTAACAGTGCCATAAAGTACATATCATGTTTCAATATAGATATTGTAAGAGAATATGAATGATTTTGTTTAAGAGTGACTTTTGTGAGATAGTAATTATGATTATCTTTTATTGTGACGTCATTGCAATTCGTAAAGTTTTGTTCATGATTAATTTTCACTGTGACGTCAATGTTATTTGTGATTTTTTTAGTGCGTTACGTTCTTGCAAAAGTTAAGTTCAAATGTTTATGAAGAAAAAGATAAAATGGGCAGCATTTCTTTCCCCGAAACAACAGGGGTATTTTCATGATGAGTGTATGATATATCATTGTTCAAATTGAATATTGCAGGTGAGTGTAATTGGTATGGCGTTGTGGCGATTCTACACCACTGCCTGGGAGGAGAGGATCGTCGTGACCAGAAAATATGTCGTAAGTTTCTAACACATTATTAAGACGAGTACTTAAAAATATCGGTGACCTTTAGTACATGTAGCTACGATGTCTGTCTGTCTTTTTGGTATCCGTATCACTAGCTCCTTCCATACATTTGCGTATTCCTATCTCAGAATCAGGAATACTTAAATCGCGCCTTTTGGCGTACTGTAATATAAACGAAGATGTGCAATAAAGGTTTGATTAGTTCCTAAAGTCAATGTCATTGGATATGAGCAGGGTAAATAAAGTGAGGCTCTGTAGTTTAACACATCGCAAACAGGCGACAGGCCTAAACGTTTAAGTGTTTACACCCCTCGTTTAACATCAAATCGGCATATCTAACATTATCTCCGTATCTTGTGCATTTCATCTCAAATACAAATCCTTTGATATACTGTGTTTGCACTACAATCAATTTATATTGAAGATGGCGTAATATACACACGCGAAAAATATGGAGTTATTTCCCTTTGAACGTAAGCTCTTCTGTTCAGCTAATGTTACACGTAAAGTAAACGTTGAAGCAATACAGACTTTTAAACAAATAAGTTAAATATTCTGCAGTAACATATTTTTGTTTCGTATATTGAGGGATTGTTGAAGGCCTTTGATAAGCCAGACTTTTCCCAACGAGGATATTTTCCCAATTTGAATGCTTAAGGTGGCTCGACACATCGTCATCAGCGTCCATTTTCGTGACGTACTTCCGGAAAAAGTACAGCTCGGACCCAATTATCTTGATCGAAATGTGCATGTACACCGTGTCATCATTTCCGTATTGCGTATCGGGCATTCAATATCGTAGTGCAAATTATAGTAACTCCTTGGCCGTTTTCGTTTAAACGGTCAAACCGATCGGAACACTGTTGTTCGTTTATTAAATAATGTCGGACCTAGTAATCTGATGCTGCTTTCAGGCGAGCCGTGAGAAAGCCTCGCAAGGCCTGCATACACATTTGCAGGTCCGCCAGAATTTATACCCGAAATTGTTACATTTATAAACGGTCAAACCGGTTGCTCCGCATAAACGAACAGGCCCATGGTAAACTATAGTAGATTCCTACCCCGACCCTCCTCAACAAGAACACCGACACGATCCCACAACCCGTATCAGAACTCTAGCCTCTCAACACGGTCAACGTACATCCAACAAACCCAAACCTAAGCCTGATACTACAGCCTCATTCACTTCAGCCAACCGATTTGACTCTCTTTCCCAAGTTAAATAATTATGTGACCTTATATTCAGTATTATGTTTGACTAAATATCAGTCTTTGTTTTATGAATTTGATGAATATTACTATTCTGAGTAGGCTACATGTATATGCTGATGACATGGAACTTGTATTTTGACAAATGAAGATACGCTATACAAAAAACACAAGTACATGTATATTTACTATATTTTGTGTATTAGTATTACTGTAATTTCAATGTGTGTGCTGAAGTATACAACACATACTTCAGCAATTATGCATTTATCTTTGTTTATAATGAAATCTATATATAAATATATA
>NW_018403434.1:2008265-2063204 GCF_002113885.1 Mizuhopecten yessoensis | reverse complement strand
TGTAAATGTCACCCCTCTGCAAAAAGTTCCGATTTTTTTCAAGGAAGATAACTCTTACCCGGATCGAAGTGTTTGTAAAATGTAAAATAAATTAATTATAAAGCCATTGTGTATATTTTGTTCAATTTCCCATTCTATATGTATAGATCTTTGTGTCCTGTTGGCTTTTAGCTTGTAGATAATCACTTTTATCCGTACAAATTCAATAAAAAATCACTTTGTGTAACATGTGTTACATATTTTGCGATAAATAATATATTTGTAGGGTTAATTAGAAATGCTTCTTTTCATTTTATTATTGTTGTTATTGTTCCGAACAATGTCACACACAATAAAACCCCGGAAAATATTATAATTGACGAAAATTCAATTTTTTGGTATTTTTTCCAAAAAAGACCCCAAACTAACGGAGTGTTTATATTTTCATAAAATCAACTCTACATCTACAACTCAACCATTATATGAAAGTTTCAACGAATTTTTCTGGTTAATTACGAAAGTGTGGAGCCACGTTAACAGTTTACTCTTATTTGAGGAAAATAAAAAAAACAAAGATTTGAAGTCTATGAAACTATACATATTTCCAAACTTCGTTGAAAAGCCAACACATTTATTTAAAAGCATGGTCTAATGAAAACATAACTTTCCGATACACGGCGGCTAAAATCATGACCGTTGAGTACAGTGAGGGATGAATCGTAAACATTAGATTGCCATTTACTTCACTGAAAAAATTAAATCAGAATATAACTAAAAAGAAAAATGATAGACTGATTGCATTCACTTTAAATGACACTTACTATTGCTGATTTAATGCTATACACTTATTTAACAATGTACTTTTTTCAGATTGTCGTCTTGATAGCTCTTGCCGTGAAATATATTTATCTGACGAGTGTCCAAAATGCTACTTTAACGAGATGTGTTCCGAATATGCTTGAGGAGTGTCGAAAGGAAATGGAGGAAGCGGATTACAGTCCATTGATGATTCTGACGACAGACCTTTTCGTTTTCTCAGCTGCTAGTGCTGTTGGTGTTTTCCTGATACAAAATGTATTAGACCCCATAGACAGGGAAGGTTTCACTGGATGGCTGTCACGATTCGTTAAACCTAAGGACGATGGAGTTAAACTTAATGATGTTAAAACTAAACTTCAGGATGTTAAGACGATGGACATTGATATCACTGAGATGGGGTGATATTGACTACACTATGTTGAAGTAGTCGCCGTATAATTTATAACTGGTGTTGTTTGATAAATTTAAAAAGGCAGAGGTGCCTTGCCCCAGTTTTTTAAGAAACATTATTCAAATCTGGAACAAATGCTTTCAAATGCTTCAACAAGTTACAAGAATTTCCTTAAGTCATGGAACCTTCTTGAAACTTGGTCAAGATGCTTGTATCACATTGCCAGAGAAAAGGGAGAGAAAGAGAGATGTGAAACACTGTTATGTAAACACGTACCAAACTTGTTTTTCCAATAATTAAAAAGCTGAATTTAGTGAAATGAATTTCTATTTTTATCACGAACTTGGTCTTGTTCAGTATTCCAAACTCGCTCTGGTTTTGTACATCACGCTCCATGCCTGTCGTGGTGTCGTTCTGATCCTTCCTGAAGCTTTCAAAAAATATCCATTATTTATTACATGAGCAATAGATCTCTGGTTCACACAAATTATACTTTGGTAGTAAACAGTACAATAATTAACTAATCATAACACGAGTATCATATAGTAGTGTTCACGTCTCAGACTTGAAGACAGGAAGGACAGTTAGAATTATAGCCAATTTATTGGAATAACGATGCTATATCCCAAACAATGTTTACAATTATAGCACTGCGTATACATTTTGACCGCCTTAAATACCGATATTTCATGAAAGTTCATTTGTTAATTTCATTCATTGTTGAACACTATTTACTGTCTACAGACCCCGTAAACATTAAGTAGACGTGTGCACAACATCAATAAGTAAGCATAATGTCCTTCATTGTAGCTTATTTCGATTAAATGTTCTTCATGAAAAACTAGTCTTAATGTTTGAACACTTCCCTCAAATGATTTTGGATGTTTCTGAGATATCTATGGATTTATAATAATAACCAATATTAAATGGGAATATTCAATTTTCAGTAACTTTAAAACGACTGATATATATGTTTTTATTATTTCTGATCGGAAGCTTATTATATTGTAGCCAGATGCACTTTCTCCATGGAACGGAATACACCCACATGTGACTGCACATTAAAAACATTGAAGTAGATAAAGAATGCCAAAACGTGACAACGGTGCAGCATACAGTTGTTTCGTCCCTATAAGACGCATCGGTGATGTTATAGGCCAAAACCCCTTAATTATACTCATTCTTTTACGGTAACATTTAGGTGCAGTAATTTTTCTTTGTAGTATAAGATATAGGGCGTTTATTATCGTCATATATCCAAGGGCCCATCGCAGGTTAGACAAATATGTATAGTATCTACAACCTATCTAACCGTTTCTGGAATGTAGACAATACCTGAACAGATCAAATACTGACCACTGTCTAGCCTCAAAATTATCGTAAGAAGTGGTCATCTATTCAGCAACATATCGTCATTCGTCGCACAAACAAGACTGGACCAGCAAGTGGCGTCTCCAGTTACCGTAACCCGCAGATGGCTGCTCCTTTATGACATCATTACACGTCTCTAGTTGTCGACGCTCTTTCTTTGGCCGATCTAGGTCATTCGGCTGTTGCATACATGTTCATGACTGATTGGGGCGACGATATCACCCTGGCATAGCAATCTTCAAAAACAATACACATAACAATATGAAAATGTTCCCCCCTACCATTGAAACTAGCAACTAGCGTATAACGATATCCTACATCTATTTACCCTTACACCCATACACTTCGACAAGATCCACACATATTCCCCATAGACAGTTAACTGAAGGGTGTAAAAACTCGATTTCTTTGATAAATCTGGTACATTATTAGACCATATCATAAAGCGAATTGATATAATGTTCAATCTGGAAGTTCAAAATTGCTTTTTGTTTTGCAAAACTAACATTATAAATGTAATGCTATTTTTGGCTTATAATTAGTATTAGCATGTGTTTTACCTATAGCAGCACACTAGTTCAATGTACAATATGAATGCCTCCATCGGCATCATATACATGTGTGTGTATATCTAAGCACTAAACTGCATTCAGATGCGGTTCATAGACAATATGAATGCCCACTGTATGACAGGAACATGGCAGCGGTTCATGTCTCGATTTCATGTTTCGATTTCCCGTAATGCAGTGTCAGTGGGCATTCATATTGCCTATGCACCACATCTGAAATCAGTTTAATGCTAATATTTGAATTTTTCACATCCTCTTTTCTGCTTTTAAAACATAATAAATACATGTAAAAGGATAATAAACCCCCACAAAGATTCACCGGAATGTTCGACTGGTGGAACAGCCCAAAGCACGTGCATTTTCTGGTTACTTGAGTTTTCAAAGATTGTCCATGGACACTATAACCGTAAAACGTTTGTTTACCAGTTTATACTAACATTATGACATATTTTGTATTTAACCGATTATAAGAGAATATCTTAAAGATAATAACACAGTGGAAAGTGTGTCGCCGTGCTGTTATTTGTTGATATTGAAGAAACGTTTTGAACTTTGAGTTCGCAAAAGAACTCATAATAGATATGATATTTTCTGGTCGGCCTCTAGTTATTTTAGTGACACTGAGAGCGACTTTTCCTTTTAAACGAAACGGAAAACGGACGTGTCGAAGAATGAGCCAGTGAGAGTTTGTTTTCAAATAAACAGCATTAACCTGTGTAATGGCTGAATTTAGGTTTTATTATGATTAAAAAAAGCATTTCATTTCCGCCTAAAATTGATAGAGCATGGTAATGCTGATAGAAATAAATATTATTGCTATGGTTTCATAGTTTCAACCTCTCGCCCTAAACTCCAAACGAGATTGAAAAGTGACGTCCGTATTGGTGTATTTTTTCACGTTTCGTCACGTTCGTATTACAATGTACTACCCATTTCGGTTCAAAGCCTTATAACTCGAAACGAAGTTGACTTGGACATAATAATATTGAAAATGCAGCGCAAATGTCATATAATAGTATAACTAGTACGTTTCCTTGGCCTGCCACCTTACAATAGATACGGTACTTTTTATCAGTAAATATGTAATTAAAACCTCCATTCCTGATCTTTTAAACAGGAGAGCAGACTTTCTACAGTAAAAATAACAGAGCAGAGTAAAAACATTATTCATTGCTAAATGACTGTAATTATAACGGAAATGGTATTGTGGAATAAGATGTCTGTGTCATCACTGGAATAACGCCATGGAAATTCACATCAGGGCAGGGCTGGATTCGAGTCCATGTCTGGCATCGTTCCATGTCTGTCATCGTTCCATGTCTGGCATCGTTCCATGTCTGGCATCGTTTCATGTCTGGCATCGTTTCATGTCTGTCATCGTTCCATGTCTGTCATCGTTTCATGTCTGGCATCGTTCCATGTCTGTCATCGTTCCATGTCTGGCATCGTTCCATGTCTGCATCGTTCCATGTCTGTCATCGTTTCATGTCTGGCATCGTTTCATGTCTGGCATCGTTCCATGTCTGTCATCGTTCCATGTCTGTCATCGTTTCATGTCTGTCATCGTTCCATGTCTGTCATCGTTCCATGTCTGGCATCGTTCCATGTCTGCATCGTTCCATGTCTGTCATCGTTTCATGTCTGGCATCGTTTCATGTCTGGCATCAATCCATGTCTGTCATCGTTCCATGTCTGGCATCGTTCCATGTCTGGCATCGTTTCATGTCTGGCATCGTTCCATGTCTGCATCGTTCCATGTCTGTCATCGTTTCATGTCTGGCATCGTTCCATGTCTGCATCGTTCCATGTCTGGCATCGTTCTATGTCTGGCATCGTTCCATGTCTGGCATCGTTTCATCGTTCCATGTCTGTCATCGTTTCATGTCTGTCATCGCTCCATGTCTGTCATCGTTTCATGTCTGTCATCGTTCAATGTCTGTCATCGTTCCATGTCTGGCATCGTTCCATGGCTGTCATTGTTCCATGTCTGTCATCGTTCCATGTCTGGCATCGTTCCATGTTTGTCGTCGTTCCATGTCTGTCATCGTTCCATGTCTGTCATCGTTCTATGTCTGTCATCGTTCCATGCCTGTCATCGTTTCATCGTTCCATGTCTGTCATCGTTCCATGTCTGTCATCGTTCAATGCCTGTCATCGTTCCATCCTCCCATCGTTCCATCCTCCCATCGTTTCATTTCTCCCATCGTTCCATCCTCCCATCGTTCCAATTCTCCCATCGTTCCATCGTTCCAAATCTCCCATCGTTCCATCCTCCCATCGTTCCATGTCTGGCATCGTTCCATCCTCCCATCGTTCCATTTCTCCCATCATTCCATCCTCCAATCGTTCCATCCTCCCATCGTTCCATCCTCCCATCGTTCATCGTTCCATCCTCCCATCGTTCCATCCTCCCATCGTTCCATTTCTCCCATCGTTCCATCCTCCCATCGTTCCAATTTTCCCATCGTTCATCGTTCCAATTCTCCCATCGTTCCATCCTCCCATCGTTCCATGTTTGGCATCGTTCCATCCTCCCATCGTTCCATCCTCCCATCTCCTGTTACAGTGATGCACGTGTTGAACCCTGGTTTCAAACAGTGTGTGCGCCGTCGGAAGTTGAATACCCATACGTCGTGAATAAAAAGTCGTGTTCTGTCAAACTCTTCATCTTGGTGCCAGTTAATGGTATACAGACTACCATTGTTCAAATATAAAATGTACGGTCACGGAAGCTTCAGTCGACAAACTTGCTGAGGGTTTTCTCTATAACAAAATGCATGGCCACCAAAAGATTTTCAACATGGCTGAATATACTAACATACCGAATCTCACGTCACACCACTGTAACTTTGAACAACCGTTACAAATGTGGACTTATAGTTTGTCCCAGTTGCCCATATTTGGGCGCATCTCCGGACCATGTTGTGCTTGACACAACGGCATAATTTCAATATTCACTGGACATAAAATGTCTCATGTGTGACTATAAATGAATTAAGATACTTTAAACTTGTTCATAATGCATGTATTTTGAAAGGAAACAAATTATAAAGCGTCAAATCTGTTAAAACATTCAAACTAGTTTCTTCTGAAATAGTTAGAGTCATATAGCCTTGATTATGACAGCTAGCTTGCTACAACGCTTGGGAGCCCCCTCCCCTCTTATTGATATATATCAACGTTTTTTTTTAGGCAGGGTGCTTTGAACCTCAATATTTGAATTAATTTTTGTTAACATTCTACAACAATAGTTTCCCTCTTGCTCCGCTCAATGTCGAAGTTTTTAGGACCATAGTTACACTCTGAAAATGGTCTTGTTTACTTCTGAAAACGAGTACATTACGAAAATCACGTGTGAAACATGTCACTATGTTAATTACAAGCAAGGCATTTAAGATTTTGATTAACGCCAATGTGAACTGTACTATTCTGAAAGATAAAGCAATACATAATGTCCGGCCATTCCCAGAAAATGAAACCGAAAGTTCGTTCGTCTAAATACCTAGTACAGGTCATATTCGTTTCTATAAAGCAATTGTTTTGTGCTATCGGCTTCCAGGAAACGAAAGTGAAAAATATATACAACGTTAATTGAGGAAAACAAACTTAATCTCGCCTTTGCTTTCATCAAGCATAGTGGATTGATTCATCAAATCATGTCATAGGGCAAATATTTAGCAGAAACGTTTTCAGAAAATCTGAATCATTGCTAATGGAAATTGAAAGTTACAAATTTAATTTTTTGAAAGCCGGCGTGTCCTGTTTTATATTGTTCACATAATGAAAGTGAAAGAGGTGTAACTGTTTTGATTCGGTTTACACCTCAAAAGATTGTATAGCCTCTCCCATCAGGAAGTAAATAGATATAAGGGCATTTCTTTTCAAACCTGTCGTATTTCCATTACGACATCTGTGACGTTTTCAGAAAATCAGTGTCAAGGTTAACGTAAAGTAACACTGAATTCCTGAAAACATGACATGCGCCAGATTTGCTGTCCAGAAGCATGGATTGCTGTGTTAATGAAATGGGTGTTGTTTTTTTGTGATGTACTAATATCGATATTCTTGTTCGTGGATATTCGAAATGTAAATACATTGATTTTGTATGGCGACTCGGACGTGGTGTTCTCATCAAAACAAGAAATTTCGTCGAACTGTCTGTGTCTCAATCTTGTCAGATGTCAGTTAGGAAAACATTAAACTATCCCGTACACGAAACTATTATTCTATTATGGCCCTTTCCCGAGGGAACCGTTCTCTTATAGTGTTGTCTGGGTAGGTATAGTGCCCGAGCCATTAGGCAAGGGCACTATACCTCTCCAGACAACACTATAAGAGAACTGTTCCCGAGGGAAAGGGTCATAATGGATTTAGTACATCACATGACTGTCATTTGACAATAAAAAGACAAAACATATTTAATCATTAACAACAAATGGCAATTATATATTTTTTGGAGTAGATCTCTCCTTTTTTGTTGCGTATTCAAATCACTTGATTGAATCGCTTAGTAAGAGAATTTGTTTCGCTATCGCTACAAATCTGCAATTTTATATCGGGAATTTTGATTGAATAGAACATTGATTTTTTAAATCAGCACACTAAAAGTTAGTGTGAACTTTTAACTATTAAAAACTTGTCACCAACAAATATGCGCATACTACAAAGTATCGATGACAACAAGATATAGGACAGTCTCACAAGTCGAACACTTACAATGACTGGAAGAACAGTGCAAATGACCGCAACTCTTAGCGTCACGCTACTTTCCCGCAGTCTCAGAGGTCCCAAAAACTGGTATAGTGCCCGTCTCCAGGTATAGTTCCCGTTGTCAAGGGCGGATGCTAACTATACCAAATAGAACAAGGGAAGTTATCCAATAGCTATCCTAGAAATTATTATGTGATATACTAAATAACTATATCATATGCACATAAAAATTATGTAGGATGGGAATGTCTCGCCGGGGGTACACATTTTTGTGCAAAAAACGAGACTTGCCGTTGTTTCTAAAACCAAATTCTGTATCGAAGGATTGTTCATTTTAAAACCTACATCATTTACATACATGAAGGACATAATTATTTTCTAACATCACTTATCAATGAGGTTGAACGAGATATTTAGCCGCCATCTTGATACAAAATATCAACTTCTTTAATGCTTAAATGATTTGAAGATTTAATATACCACTGGAAAGAGAGTACCACAGTTTGGTTTAAACAGACAGTATACAGTTTTCAGATTATCAGACTGAAAAAAATGAAGATATATTTTTTGAACTGGGAAATAAAATCAAGCGAAATGTCTTGAAATGACTTCAATCTTGCTGCGGGATGACGTCATCTCATTGCCTTTGCAATGTGACGTCATGTTATTGTAAGAAAGATTGTCCTGTACCTTTGACAGTGATATCCAACATGATACCCCGTTGTAGAATTTTCTATCGCGTCGGATCTATCTGGAACCGTTAAATAACAATGTCGAGGACTTTTTACACAGTTATGTATTTATCCGTGTGTAGTGCAAGTGATACACTCGTAAATTTTTGTAAAAAATCTGTGTTGTTGTTATATGTATTTTGTACGTTTTATAGATAGATAATTTTGTAAATGAAATCATAATCTAAACTGTGAAATTCCCCCTCAACTGAGGTAACTCGATCTCCCTCGGTTACAGGATAGATGACATCAAAATAGAATTTAGAATGCCTAAATAGATAATAAGTGTATTAAATATCCCTGACAGATTCCAAAAATGATAAACACAAGTACTAAAAGCAATTCAATGTTTAAATGTATGTTTTGATCGTCGAAGGAGGTCGGACAGTTTTTATATTTTGTCGGAAAATTTGAATGAAAGCATAACGAAAACGAACACGAGCGAAAAATACATATTCTACTTTATTGGATATTCAAACATTATTATACCACACAAACAATTTCAGAAAATTTGGATACAAGCTCATCTCTTTCAAATTATCTGTCGTATCACGTTTTGACAAACCGTTTATATTACTATCACAATTTCGTAATATTGTTTTTAAAAATACAATACAAAATAATGGCATTTCAATAGTTTTTTGATAAAAAAACCCCAAGAAAATTGATGATAATGGGTTTAAATAATTATATACTTTTAACGGCCAATGTGTCTAATAAGGTCATGCATAGTCAAACATAGTTCCACGTCATACAATAGAAGTAAACCAAAAAAAAAGCTGTTTATATTTCTTTGGAAAGATGACATGATCTTACATCAAATTAGGCGCGAGAGTCCACTATACTTTATATAGTCGTATCGTGCATCCTAGTTCGTAAGTCATCAACATAATGTTTTGTTCATTCGTCATCAACATAATGTTTTGTACATAAGTCATCAACATAATGTTTTGTACATTTGTCATCAACATAATGTTTTGTACATAAGTCATCAACATAATGTTTTGTACACATTTGTCATCATCATAATATCATTAGTCATTAATCATTAAGTCCCGCCTATTTGTCATAATGTATTATATTCTGTTTTATATCCAACAATTATAACGTTTCGTTCATTACCTCATCAGTTATGATGTTCTGATTTCGAGTCAACATTTTTGAATTGTGTTTTTCTCAAGACTACAGAGCTCAAGAAATTGGTCAAATATTCATTTTTTACTACTATCAAAACTCACAACAAGAACACTAGTAAAGGGAAAGCTGACGTCATACACCTAAACTCACCTGTGAATATTTACATGTACGTTATTAACACTAACATTGTCCGATATTATGATACAAATATATAATATTTGAATGCTAATTAGTAATAATACTATATACAGAAAAACAGTTTCTCGCTTTAATAGCATATATATTCTTCATAAAACATGCACTGTAAATTAAATGATATATCAATGAGTCTGTTTGTTTATGCTTTGATTAATTTGACATTTTCGTTGTTGCGCTTCCATACTTTACTTAAATAATGGATGGATAATTTAATGTTTTTTCCTCGATGAATACCATATCATTTCGCTGGTAGAATGCCAGACCTCGTAATATAAATAAAGTATTCAACGGGACAACTGTGAATTTGCCACGTTATGTAAGGCATTAAAATGACCTCCACATGACAGAAATAATACACTAGGATTATAAAAGTACGTCAATAACATTATTGATGTTCATAAAAAAACTAAGACTATACACTCAATTAATCACGTGAATCAACCTTCCAAATAATGCACTGAGGAGGAGATATACCCAACTGTTTTGAGCTCATTATTGTTAGGATCATCTACATGAATATTTGATATTTAACTAAAAAACGAATAAAAAACATAGGTAAATTTAATCTTTTACTAAGTCTCAAAAGAAGATCTCACGACTTCAAATGTTCTACCATATGCTTATGTCTGAACAATTTAGTTCCGACAAGGCACTGTTCAAATTACAGATACAAAGTACTTATGAACAATTTTTGCACAACATATTCATAAAACAATGTTCATATATTAAAAAAAATATGTATATATACCAAGCATTGTAAACTTTTCTAAAAATACATTTTCGTTAACAAGATTTAAGAACAGTAACAATTTACAAAGTACAGTTATGTAGTTTTTTTTTTATTGAAATTTGACTTGGGTACGCAAAATGTTCACACGAAGCTTATCAATATATTGTTCTAACCATATTCAGATGTCTAGCTCTAACACCACTTCCCCAACGCCGTCAGTGTTACCTAAATCACCAACACTGTAGACCTTACAACCACCGGTTATGAAGAAATACATGGCAAGTGACTATACATTAATGTTTAATTTGTTTGAAACACTAAACGTATACATGTTATGTACATTTAAACAAGTAGTTTAAAACGATGCCAGTGATGAGGTACGCATATACCCATAGCAAAACAACAACTGACAATTTCAAAAATGTATTGATCAGTAGACATATAGTTATACTGGTCTACAAAATACCTGTGATTGTTATTTACTTCGTAACATGTGCAATTAATGGCCTTTGTATTCACGCTAAACTAACCGACCCTGGCCTCGACAAAGGCAAGTGGAACGGGCGTGTTCACATACCGTGAGCTGTATAATGTCGGATTTGACAGGATGTCGGAAAAGTCAGGGGTCAGATTAAACAGGTTTCACTGTATTATGTGCCAACATTGTAAAATGGAGTAGAAAAACATTATGACAAGGCTCGATCGGGCTGTAGGTCTGGGGCGTTTATTAGCGTACACCGTTGTGCTGATGAACTTGGGTTAAAATCCCCACGTCGCAGACAACTTGTGTTAGACTTGTAGATAGGGTCTTAAATGTGCATTGATTATCTTTGTTTCAGGGCAATCATCCGGAAGAGTTAAAGGTAAATTAATGACGTTCTTCCATTCGTGTTGTGTATACATGCATGCGTGTATGTGTGCTAGAGATAGGGTATGGTGGTATATCTGCCTCCTTGTGGTAGCGCAGATCGGATGCCGTTTTTACAGTGCTATCTCACTGAAATACCATGCCGGACGTAACCAGCACAGTATGCCTATTACAATATAAAAGTTCAGAAGATATCTACAGCAGCAATGTTAAAAGCATACTGGTTACTAACTGGTGTTAATTAGTAATCGGTGATATATGTGTTTGTTTTAAGTCATTTCTGTTTGTGCTAGTTACTAGGTTTTGGGTATTATCAGTTAATGAATGAATGGGATGAGGAATCGAAATGAATTAGTGAAAAAGTCTTATCTAATCGCGCTACATGTATTGTGAAGTTGTGAATGCACCAATTGAAGGTATTGGATATTTATAGCTAATGCATATTGGTGGGATGCGCCAATTACTTAAACTAGAGAATATGCTAAAACAAGTGTGTTTACAGTTCATGAAAACATGAAATATAAAATCAATCAAGTATGTATAGAGCGGGAGAGACAAATCAACAAATAAAACTTAAAAATGTGTAACAACATATAAAACAAACTTCGTTATAAAAGTCGTTATACTTTCATATAAAATATGTATATACAATGTAATTATATAAAGACCACATAATAAATGTATTTATAAATTAAATACATATAAAATTGTTACTTTTGTTTTGATTATTTTCTTTATTATTCATAAAAATTGAGGAATACATAAAATCTCGAACCTTTAAAAAATACAAAAATTCGGTGTACTATACTATAGGCAACCTCTGCACTTTATCGTACGGTCTGCCAATATAAAACCGTTTATAGCCCTATCCTTCCAGTTTTTTTGTTTTTTGTTTTTTTTTGTTTTTGGATTGTATTGTATTGTTTATTCACTTTCAGCCTTACGGCCCATAAGCATAACAGCATAATACAGAGTAATTAATGTGTACATGTAAGGGTGTCGAAAACATTACACAAATATTGAATAACATGTAACATAACCTACATTGTACAAGACAAGCTGATTTGATAGATGGCGGACAGTTGTACGCACATGAGAATACAAATGACAAAAGAAAAATATTAATGAGATGATTAATTGAAGTAATGTACATGATTGAAAGATTGGAAGAATCTCAATCAAATGAAGTAAGAAGTAATCAGTTTTTATCTGGAGATAAAAAGAAAAAGCATGCACATGATAATTAAACAATGCACATTATGTCGAGCGTAATAGTAAACTTGATTGTAAATATTTACCTAAATGACAAAGTTCTTTCCTATTACGAACTGCTAGCAACTGTACAAGTTTATAGGACGACGGACGGTTCCAATAATATTTTTTGATAATTTTTTTACGTAAAGTTGCGTATAGAGGACAAATTAAAATGAAATGAAATTCATCTTCTATTTGATTTTGGTTACAATGTAGACAAATTCTATGGGCCCTTGGGGTATTACAATATCTGCCTTCTTCTATACGTAAACGATGGGATAACATTCGAAACTTGGAAATAAGCCTAAGATAAACGACAGGAATTGATTTTGTTAAATAATATTGTAAGGTAAACGAGTCAAGCAAGAATTTGTACAGATAACATTTAGAAGAGTTTTCCACAAACTCGTTCATTGATTGAAGAAAGTTGTCAGTGAGACGTTGTTTGAAATTATGTAAAAATACTTTTTCGTTAACAACATTTTGATTTAACCAAACATCACCAAAACCTGTAGACATTAGTAAGTTTTTAACTTGGCACCGCCAGTTACAGCTATTATGATTACAAACAATCATGTCGTCATACAATGACTTTAGAATACAATTATTAGTCTTGGTTAATTTTAACCAATATTTAATTATTCTTAGTTTCCAGGTAATTTGCAGAGGTAAACGACCAAGTTCAGAGTATAACATAAACGTAGGGGTATTCTTTTTAACATACAAGATTCTTTTTAAAAAGTCAATGTGTAATTTTTCTATCTGATCAGCCAAGCTAAAACCCCACACTTCACAGCTGTAATTAAGGACAGGCGATACGTAGACATCAAACACATTAAGTTTTGATTCAACATTTAAAGCTAAGTTATTGCATATTTTCAAAATCTTATACATACATTTACGTCCTTGTTCAGCTATATTAAGTTGAGTTTTAGTAAACTTACCATTAAAGTATAGCGTGACACCAAGATAATTAAAACTATCAACAATTTCTATTACATTATTTTCAAAATAGAATTTGTCATTTGAACTAACTCTACCACCATTTCGGAATACAACGATTTTTGTTTTCTCTATGTTGACAGATAATTGCCATTTATCACTATATAGTTTCAAAGTATCTAACATCTTCTGTAACCCAGAAGCTGACTCTGAGAAAAGAACAGTATCATCAGCATACATCAACAAAAACAGAGAAATATCTCTTAGAAAAAGTGCATCACATGATGTATTAATAAATTCATTCTCCAAATCGTTTACATACAAAGAGTAAAGGAAGGGAGATAACCCCTCACCCTGCATCAAGCCTTGCGTGCATGCAAAAAAATCAGATAGTTCAGATTTGTATCTAACACATGACCTTAACCCTTCATAAAGGGACTTCAAAATATTCAAAAATTTACCTCTTATACCACTTTTACACAGCTTCAAAAACAACTTATTTCTATTCACACTATCAAACGCCTTGCGATAGTCAACAAAACTGCAGTAGAGCTTGCGTCTTTTAGCAAGCACTTTTTTTATTATTCCATACAAGACAAATATGGCGTCGTTGGTGCCATGACCAGGTTTAAAGCCGAATTGGGCATCAGTGATAATATCAAATTGCTCCGACCATTTTAGTAATCTATTGTTTAAAACACTTGTAAATAATTTGGACAAGCAACTAACCAACGTTATTCCTCTATAATTGTTCGTATCGTTGGGGTCGCCTTTTTTGAATAATGGAAAAATTATACCTTTCGACCAACTTGATGGGAATTCCCCTTTATCGAGAATAGCATTGAATAATTTTGAAAGAACTGGAATAAAAACTTCTTTAAATTTAACGAAAAATTCATTCAACATGTTATCGTTACCAGGTGATTTGCCCAGCTTGGCGTTAGTTAAAACATTCTTTATTTCATCTTGTAGAATGGGACTATCCAATTCGTCATAAATAGGTACATTAGCGTCTGCAGATACGTTATCAAAGATCTCGTCATCAACAATACCGCCGCATACAGTTTTAAAGTGTTCAAAAAAGTCTGAAAGATCCAGATCACTGAGACAACAACTAGATTTGCTCTTGAAATAGTTATAAAATAATTTTGGATTTTTCCTGCGCAACATACTTATACGGTCCCCTTCCGAACGGAGGTACCTACGTTTGGCTAGTCTTACATAACGTTTATAACTACGTTTTGACTCAACAAGTGATAGTCTATTATTTGGAGATCTATCTGTATTGAAGGAGGCAAGGTTACGTCTATAAGTATTATATAGTCGTCTACACTTATCGTCAAACCAGGGCTTATGAAGATGACGTTTCTTTTTAAAACCGGAACGCGGAACGAACAGAGTCTTAGAACACGGACTGAATATATCACATAACACGGCTGCAAAATCATCGATTCCGTGGTCTATTGAGACAATAGAAGACTGGATATCATTAACAAGTTGATTTAATAATGTAATGTTGTTAACCAAATTAATACTCATCTGTTGTTCTTCGTCAGCATTCCATCTGTACACACAAGACTTGATAAAACTATTCTCACTACTATCAATAATAACATTTTTAGTGGGATCATCAATCATACAACTGGTTGTTACACGTAAATTGAAATCGATGGGTGCATGATCAGACCATTCATTAAAATCGCGCACCTTAAACTCGGTGATCAAATCAAACGAATTTTTATCTATAAGAACATAGTCAATTACACTTGAACCCAAATGATTAAAAAAAGTGAGTTTACCAGTGATATCACTAGGTTTTCTACCATTACAAACTCGCAGCCCAGTACTTCTACATAATTGTAAAAGTTTGCGGCCGAACGTATTCACAGTGTGATCGGCAGATACTCGGATAGGCATGACAGTATCGACATCATAGTCAAGTACACCAGATAGAAAATGAATAGCTGGAGCACGTGCATTGTCAGACTCGATGTAATCGCACGCATTACCTATTCTACTATTAAGGTCGCCAGCAACGATGACGGTACCCAGTTGTGAATAATGAGAGATGCCATTAACTATGGTATCAAAAATATCAGTTTCATACAAGGTATAGTAAACATTGTTATCATGCGGAATGTACGAAAAACAAATATATATATCTGGGTGTACAGACTGCTTAATCTTAACCCAAATAAGCGTATCTGCTACATAAGAAACAATAGATGCATTGATACCATCTCTATATAGCAGCACAAGGCCTCCACCTTTGCCCCTTTCACGGGGGAATGTAAAAAAGCTAAACTCATCCTGAAAATTACTGAAGTCTAAATCGCTATTTCTATCTATCCAGCATTCCGATAAAAATATTATATCGGAGCTCGACAAAATATCTACAAAACCTTGATCAGTTAGTTTATTTTGAAGGCCTCGATTCACGTTCCATGAACTTATCTTAATAGAGCCTACTTTTAAGGATACATCACTGTCCTGTCTGTCCTAGTGACCATCATGGCGGGAACTCGCCGTTGAATGAGGGTTTCCGGTGCGCGAGTTGTGGCCGTGCGCACCGTTAGGTGATGTAGTTTTATTAACCAGACATACACATCATAATTGTTACCACAGTAATGGTTCAAATATTCTATATGACATTTATGAGATTTTTTTTTTCTTTTTTTTTTTCAATATGGTTTTTTCAAGAACAAAACAGAGCAAAAATGTAACGTTCAACAAATTGTATTGAGTTAACAAAAGGTTTAGACAATAGGCAATGCCTATATAAGCCCCCCCCCCCCCCCCCCCCCCCAAAAAAAAAAAAAAACCAACACCTCCCACCAAAACAACAACAAACAATTAAGAAATGAAAAATATAATAAAAACTTTACTGGTCGTGCTTTTGTGTGGGTTGTAATAAACTCGAGTATATTCATTATGTGCCTCGAATCAATCACATGAATAACGCAAAACGTCATTTTGAATATTACCATACCTCCGATACCTTTGTTACAGTAAGCTTGGGAAGAGACATATCATAATACATAAAAGATATCGACAGGTGCCTGAATTTATAATGAGACAAAGGTATAATGTAATGAATCTGACATCCTATTGAATGCATCATTATCTTAGCACATCTTATGTTCCCACAGTGATGTACAGTTTAATTGGTTGATATTTTTTGGCTATAAGTTGTTTAGTTCTAATTTTTATTAAAATCAAAAAGGATGATGCAGTTGTCAACATCAAAATATATATGCTGTTGCATAAATGTAATTCAGCGTATGCTATGAAAAAGCATCAAACGGAAAACACAACTAGACATCCCGAGGGGGGCTATTCGCTTACTGGATACCCAAGTAATCATGGCAACTTATTTACAAGAAAAGAAGTATCGCCGATGGAACTGCAGGGGCAAAACCCGAACCCTTTTCTAATCTTGGAAACATGTATGGTAGTATTAGTAGAATTCGTCTCGTCATGTCCAGCTAGCGAATAAATGGTTTTAAGATGGTTGATATGCCCAGGAATGGTATACATATCTGGTTATAGGGTAGGATTTCAAGCATTTACTTAGTTTGACCAAGAAACTACAAGGGCAACACCAGACCCCAAATCAGTTTTATTTTAAGGTTATGATTCAATGACCATATGGAAATTCAAGGTATTATGAGTGTTTTCCTCGTGACACACCATTGTTTATATCAAAATAGGAAGGGGATCACAATTATTCTATGTTATGGCCAAGGGGCCGAGTCCTCAGTGGAATATTCTAGTACCAGGGCCCACTTGTATAAAACTCTTGAGATTTCCTCAAGTCTAAGATTTCCCATAGACAATACATTGCTTGATATTTTCCTTCACTTTGAGATGTTTTATACAAGTGGACCCAGTCCTGTTATATTTTGGTTTTATTTCATGACAAGCAATCAGATATACGATCTATTTTATACAAGTTTAAATCCTACCACCCGTGGACTCATACAGTTCCAGAGGAACAAACACTTAAAACTATATGACCAAAGTTAGCCGTATTTACCCCCCTCCCCCTCACCCAGGGAAATAGATACTGTAGCATTCACTTAGTCGGACAACCTTTAACTTAATAATAAGTGAAAAGTTAGTAGAATTGTGCAGTTGTGTGTTTATAGTATATTTAGAACCTATATAGACCAAGATAGTTAGAATAATAGGAGTTGTACACGAAGGAGGTGTTGGAGACTTTGACAAATACTTCATCACCCGCACGTAATCTGAACGCGCCGCATAAGAAACTTGTGTAGAAGCCACTTGATTGATCTCCACCACCGTATTTATTTATCATCATGATGGTTGCCCCTGTTTTTGGCAGCAGGTAGTGCTCCCGTAATAGAATATGGTATACCTGCGCATTCAGATCGGTATGTGGTGCCTGGAAGGTGATCGAGGAGTAGATGAAGTACAGACCGGGATCAGTGACTTGGATACTTCGTTTTTCTGGGTGATATACCACTAGATTATTGGCCATCGATAAGTTGTGATAATCCTTTCCATCCCATGGAATTCTTGGAACTGTTCAATATAAGATAGCATATGATATATTTAATAGTTATACAACAGTTCATAGGTACTGTTCATGTTATCAAAACTCACAAACACGAAGATTGGGTGGGGTTTACTAGTGAATTCCATCTTCATACAACAAGAAAAACATTAATAATGTAAACTATCTTTTATTTATGAATTGGTAAAGCAATTTGGATGCTACCGATGTCAACAATACAAAACAAATTTGTCTCATTTAATCAAGGATGCTGCCCTCTATCGGACAAATCTGCAAAATAAGGGGAGGCAATACAAAACTACTATCGTTATATTGCCGCTTCAATAAGAACAGCTATATCGTTAATGCTAGTATAGCCATTACTGGAACAATTTGTTTAAATGCAATATTTTAAAAACAACTGTTTTGGAAATACCTTGTTTTATACCGCAGTTAATATCTTGATTATCAAACTATAATAAATTATCTCAGTTTTACTCAATCGTCTCGCTACGATCATTGTGTGTTGATACTGATCATACAAACTACGAAGTATTCGCGTTTCTTTCTATTTCAAGTGATTTTATAATAATAACTATAATGTTAGTAAATAACCTAAGTAAAACGTTACCACAACTTCATCATCAAACGTGACACAGAGTCTGTGCAACGTTTGATGATGACGTGTAGAAAAAGACGTCATCACAACGTTGCATTTAAGTCGCGGACGTTGTGACAAGAATAAGACGTTTTCTGGACGGTCTTCTGACGGAGTGTGACCACTGGGATGTAATGACTTACATACACATTTATCAAACTCTTCCTGTTTACATTCACTGACTAAAAGGATGCTTTCGGGTCGAGTTGTGGTGTAATTTATTAAATGGCTTACATAAAGATGTAGTAAATTAGCTTCATTCATAACCTTGAAGCGTACATTGTGTTTGTGTCTTTTAGAAACTTGTGAGGATGTTATATGCATTGTTTACCTACGATGGTTCTTTATATCTATGAATGCAGTGCACTTAGATGTGACTATCAAGAATGATTCTGCACGCGCATATTTTAAAGTCACCCAAGCACCCAGCTACGCATTTCTTTATGCTTATACTAGTCTAGTGAGTGTTTTCATTTGTATGTGACCATGATAATCGAAACAATTTACAGATGACAATCAGTATTTATCATTGACTTTGATGTAATGTTCTGTGTATGAACATATGTAGCTTCAAGAAATGTGCAGTACAAACACAATCCTTTACAATTTTAATTAAGGTAAGAACTATTATGAAGCTTTTCCGAAACGTTTTTATTGTCTAACATTAATGTCGTGTGTATGCCTGTTTACAACAGCTTCATCAAACCTCTGGTGTCAGGTTACATTTTCAACCACCCAATCTATTTATAAGTACGTAACACACAAAGGTGATTAAACCTTAAAAGTGCAATAACAGATACAGTTTAAATCAGGGGGAGGCAGGTGCGTAAAATTCCTTTATTTATAAATTCAAATACAATACAGGAGCACTAGTTAGTCTACATGTGTGTAGCCACTATTCAAATCAGCCTTCGACGTTGTCATGTCGTGTCAAGGGGATTGATAACGTATGTTTATTGAGAAGGAGCTTATTTAATTTCTAAAATATTTTATCAGCAATTTAAGCAGTCATTTAGTTTATGTTTTGAAATATCGAAGAATCACGCTTAAATTCCACATTGAAATAATTATCATCATAGTTTATTGATCTAATAATATATTGTTTAATTTTGCGCATGTAAACATCTGATTTAAATATGACTTTTTGAAGAAATTGTAGGAATCAATACTGTTAACATATTGTTTATTATTTATGTAACATATTTGTGAATATTATATTGCCGAAAGTATGTTTCCAAGTTTATTGTTAAGGAATATACTTATTTAAAGCAAAAAAAAAAAAATATAATGTCTTTTCAGACATTGATGATACACTGCATGTGTTATAAATCATTGTGTTAACGTATTTACACCCACGTGTTACGAAGACAGCGCATGATATAAAACTACTTCGCTGGGATCAGAAACACTCGGACTATATATGACCATACTCGGACTATGTTAGACATAAGTCTAATACAAAATATTATATGAATTTCAATTTTATGCTACAGTTTCAGTATATAAACTATTGTTTCAATCATGGTTCACCAAACACAATGATGATGATAATTTGTTTTATTTGTTTTTTTTGTTTTTTTTGTTTTTTTTTGGTTTTTGTTTTTCTTCATCCAGAGTTTCGTCGTTTTTCTTCTGAATTATTCCTTCCTAGATCTCTTAATTTAGTTTCTGAATCAAGAATAATGGAGTCTTCAACGACCGTGTATTGGGCTATCTCTTGCCAGAACAATTTATATTTAATACTTCATTTGGGTTTTACGTCCTTGGAACAGCATATGCGGACGGTGTCCACAGAAGATGGGGCCAATCAGTGGCCATTTTATAGTGCCATCACACTGAAATATATCATAACGTAGACCCCGTATCTTAATACCCTTTCCCAAATGGCGCAATGGGGTTAGGGACCCACATTAGTCGCCTCTTACGATCATGCAGTGGGAAACAGCAGGTCAATTCTTTCCCCGAACCTGCAGGAGAATATAGTTTGTGGTCTTCATGAGATAATCAGGAAGAATGTATTGGTGTTATTATAGTTATACATGTATGGTCAACAAACAATGAACCTAGAAATATGTGATAACAGCATATCACTGATGAATAGTCTGGGATAGCAAAATTATTATTTTATTAAATTATGAAATTATTCAATATTAGAAAATGCATTTTGCATTTCTATAAAGACATATTTTGATCAATCAATAGTTAATGAATCACTATAAGCGTTTAATCTTCAAATCAGCCACATAACTAAGAAAAATGTTAAGAATTTAAATCAAATATCATCAATTTCTAAACAACGTGAATATTACTCACCTGTGTAAAGGTAACACTGCTAGACACGATCTTCTAAGGCCGACAATCTATTGATGAATCACCGTACCTATGTTCATTTGTATAGGGAGTCTTCCAAACATTAAACAAGTGAAGATGAGTAAAGTCAACGTGCATTAAAATATTTAAATGTATCGAGTTCAGCGCATTACCTTTAGAAAATGAGGTTTAAATATCTGGGTTTCTAATGCCAGCACTTACAAAAACAAGATATATATACAAGTTGCATAATCAACGGAGAGTCTAATATGATGAAGAAAGCTAAACGGATATTACTGGATACAAAAATAGCATATTAGTGTTTTTTCATATTTAAAACATAACAGATCGATTTTTGAGAACAACTGAACACTTTCAAATATTACACTATTCTGTATGTTATTAGAAGTGTTAACGCGAATTTGGCGCAGGACATGAACGTGATCGCTACAAGCCCTGCTATCTGTAATGGAACAAATAATTAACCACGACGTAATGAATACAATCATAATTCTTTTTATCATGGAGATAACCATTTACCTCATCCTCGTGGATACAACCATAAACCAAGTCGTCATGGATCATCCGTAAACCACATCTTCACGGAGATAAAACCAAAAACCAGATTGGCATGAAAACAATAATAACTCTTCCTCTTGAATACAACCGTACGCCAAGTCTCAATCGTAAACAACCATAGACCAAGTCGTCATGGATATAACCATAAGCCAATTTGTTATGGATAGAAGTACAAACCACATTGTCATGAAACAACCATCCTCGTGGATGCACCAATAAATAACATCGCCATGGATACAACAATAATCAACATCGTCATGGATACAACAATAAATTACATCGTCATGGATACGACAATAAACAACCCTCCTCGTGAATACAACAATAAACAACATCGTCATGGATACAACAATAAACAACATCGCCATGGATACAATAATAAACCACGATGGGGATAATACTATATACAAAGATGCAGAATAGTAATGTATAATAGTGCATCACAGCTGACTATACCCATCAATTCATTGATATTTAAGACAAACACTAACACATTATTATTTCAACGATGTATTGATTCACAAAACAGATTTTTAGAGACTGAAATTGTTTATTGATAATATTTCAAATATCGCTATAGAAAAAAAGGTTCCACATTTCAAAAATATTTTAGATATATTAGACTTTATTAACACATTGTTCAGTAAATATATTGTAACAAACAACCTGTAATGTCATATGGGAATGATTTATGAGTTTTTTCTTTAAACGGTAAAGATGCTACACATGTTTGCCTTTGTTTCTATTGAAATGCGATATGTTATTTAATACTTTTATGATAATTCTGAAATATAAGGGGACAAATGTTGTAAGCTGGTACCCGAAGGTGGTGTGATTGATGTGTGTCAACTATGAATTTGTTATCTGTTTCATTCCAAATAAGCTTTTACTTCAACAAGTTTAGTATGTCTTCACAATGTCGTCCATTTTCAGTAATAATTTTCCTTTTCGCACATAAACATTCCTTATAACGTTACTTGTTTGATTTAATGTATTACTTGTAATTCGTCGGGCAGAGAAATCCAATAAAATAACTCGTTTTCGGAATATAAATCAATTGCAGTCATAGTAGCTGTGCAACTGCTGTTTTTCCTACTGGATACTATCGACTCTCGATATCTTCTAACAACCTCTATGTACACCTCATACCTTTGTTACGGTAACTAGTTACAATACATTCCACTTACTCACCTCCTTGTATTTATTTTCAAAGTTTTTGTATGTGTAATTAAGATTTGATAGCGTTTGAAGTTTCAAACTTTAGATAAGGTAGCGCCCATACAAATGTAGAGCCATTGAAATGATGCATTGTTCTGGCAATATACATGTATATATTAACATCTGTTAATCCTGTGGACATTTGATAATATATTTGATTAACTCAGTAATAATTCAGGGCTGTGTTGAGAAGTAAGAAATGGACACATGGAGGTTGTAAGCTGTGACAGCTCTTATTGTGTAATCGTATAGTTTTCCTGTGATATTATGTGAAAAAATGAATAAAAACAACAGCAATAAAAACAAATATGACACCAAAAGTAAATATAAGATACATCAAATAAGAAACGCTTATGAATGCATAAGTCGGGTTGATTCTGTTTCTTTTATGTTTGGATAACCAACTGTCTGGTATCATTTTAACATCGTATGGTTGGTTTAACTAATAATGGTGGTTGTAATATTAACAATGACTTATTTAGTGTTTTTTTTTTTGTATCAGTCCTTTATGGAAACACATTTTTTTAGCGTATCGATCCTATCTCGTCTACCTACCTGTTTCATTGGAACTTTTCAGACGTCTGTTGTCAAGAAACATATGAGCCGCGTCTTTCCTCTGCTTCCAAAAATTAAGCGTTTCAGCCGTAGATGTTGCCTCAAATCCAATATGTCCGGCAACCGCTCCAACAGCTGACAAATAGCAAAAACCTTCAATTACTCTATGTTTACTCAATTTCACTCTTACCTTCATCCCCTAGGTCTAAGTGTAGATACATATTTGTTAGCCTTGTACATCATAGTATCCAAGAAAACCATAACTAAGGGTCTCTAGTAAATGCTTCCATGGTAGAAATTAGATACATACATGATATATGCCACGTTAGTTGACAATAAGCAAACGCTATATGTATACTGCGCTCTCTGTGACGGATCTTGTTTGAACATGACAGTAATGCAATGGGTAGTATTGCACATGCTAACGTGGGAAGTCCATATGTTATCCACCTCCTCGATGAATGTGAGGCGCCTGCACTATTGGAACAATGGTACAGTGTTGATATAAATATTCCATGCGTGCTAAACGTAACACTGTTCATGAGTTGATAGATTGGCAGCCGACACAGTGGTTGCTGGGTTAACAACGATCAACTGTGTCTGTGTAATATAGTACGTATATTATAAAAGGTGTATCCAATCATATTACACCTTTGTAGTCTGAAATTGGTTGTTCATTATTGTATTCCTTCACATATAATAATGAAAAGCTACCTTCGAGTTTTTCTTTCGAGTGTTTTGATCCCGCATCTTGGCCGTTTGGCGTTAGGCCATACACAGCAATCCTGTAGTACTCATTGATGATCTATAATATAGAAAGAAAAAGAGAAGGATGCAATGAAAACTACGTAAGCGCATTGGACGTTTATAAGTTCAAACATACTATCGTTTTTATATGACCTAAGCTCTTCCGAGATCGTTAAACTCCTAACAAACAAACACAAATCTTATTTATCAGGCAACATTAAACAAAAAAAGTATGTTCACTAGTATGAGACGGGGTCGATCGGGAAAGCTATTTCGTTCATTTAAATAAACTTTGAACATTTCACGAGTCTCACCCTGAATTCAATATAAAAAGAATTCAGACTTAAAAAGAAAGACGCCTTTTCGCACTAAGTGCATGCACTTTGTATAATGCTGACGTAAGATTAACAGTTCAGTCAAAACATGTATATATTTACGTTATTTTGTTATGCTCATGCTGTATCTTAAGAGGTAACACGCTGATGTTTTTATTTTGATTTACAATAAAAATTGAGGCTCCGGTAAATCATGCATATGTATGTCACGTAGTTTGACCCCTCTTGTATTCACGTATAGAAATTGTATGCCCCTCGTAAAGCGATATGGTATTTCTGGTATAACCCAAAAGACCCAAAACGAATTATAAAATGACATTTTCTTTTATCAGACAGGCAAAGGACAGTTCTGAAAAAAATAAACAATATATTATGTAATGGCACGTATTATTTACAAACTAAGTTTTTAAGTATTTCTTTTTGAAAACCTGTTAATGTAATCAGACTTTACATCAAAGTTAGGAAAGGTATACCTAGATATTGTACAAGATTTGGCAATATTTCGCTGAAATACAAACGACCACATATATAACACTTGAATATACAAAGCTACGTAATGATCCTTGTAGTAAAAGCGCTATAAATACAATGGGTTTGAAGTCCGGTTAATATGACGTCTTTTCATTACGACGGTGTCGGCGAACATCAGTCTGTTTGGGGTTTTCTATTAATTGAGTATGCTTTATGTGATGACTTTGTTTCACAATGGGTAACACTAAGGGTATTTTATACAGAAACAATCGTCAACATGTGTCTTAATTATTGAGATTGAGAATTAATGATTAGTATCATAAGTCAACAATTGAAAACGGGTTAATACCATCTGCGGTATTTTCAAATCGGTTTTGTGATGACCTGTAATTTCGACTTTTGTGAATTAAAATGCCTATTAACAATTAACAGTACCTTGCCTCCGTTATAATTATCGCGTTGTTTTCCCTATTATTTCTTTCACTGATATAATCGAATATGCTAGATTGTGGAAATGTCTGAGCAACTTCTGGACATGGTTCAGTACATGTGTTGACTCTAATTGCTCCCGAATACCTTGTATACGTTCCTGTATTTATTTTTGAGTCGATGGCTCTAGACAGAATATGCACTATGGTTTAAACTTTACTAATATTGATGTGGCATTCTGTATTATCTATAACGTTGAAATCTATACTAGAGTTTCTTTCAAATTGATATTCACATTTTGTATTTCTCTCACTAAATATTCTTGGGAATTTTGCATTGACAAATCGTTTTTAAGGACGTCGGTCAGTTGTGTAATCTATCATTCTATGCATGACATTGAACATTTCGTCATTCATTATGCTAATTAGCCTATTAATGTCCTTTGTAGTGTTTGGCTTGACGCCCAAAAGTGTGTTATTTATTATGATCATATCAGAGTTAAAGATATGTATGCTACTTATAGAAATGTTTCCATCATACTACAATATCCTGATTGTGACCCTTAAACCTGTCTTTATTCAAACTGCATGTCTGGCAGCAGTCGACATCTATCACGGATGGCATGATACCCTGGGCAAGCTCTGAAGTACAAAATCAACTGTGAGATGTAAACAATGCAGGTAGGGCAAGCAGGGGTGTTACTATCAAGCTAAAAGGAAAGTTCATGATAGGAAAGTTGAAATGGTCCCGCTTACAATAAACTTATTATTACGCCTTCCCTGTTGGTCTTATTGTAAACAATAATCGAGAGAATGCTGACGTAGAAGAGTCTGCGGTGTCCTTAATGTCCAGCTCTGGAGGGATGATACGATCGATATGGTCAAACATGTCTTGTTATTCAAAGAAAGCACATCATCGATATATCTAACATGAAATTGGTGGACTTGACTAGGTTTTCGTTATCAGCCATAATAAGCTCAGCAATAACTTCAGCTTCATATGGAAGTAGAAACAAATCGGCAAAAAGTGGGGCAGAGTTTGTTCTCATAGGACTGCCTGCAGTAAGCTGGGAAATGTTGCCATCGACCTCACCAAATATATTGTCAAACAGGAATTAATCCGTCTGTTTGACTGGTAAAGTATAGTAAATTCTATCGTCCTAATCGAGACAGAGTGATATGTTTGTTATACAACGGTCTAGATTTATTTTGTATGATTGAATGCCCCCTTCATGTGGCGGTTACTCATCGCTGATTACGATTTTTTTTACAGTCAATAACAGTGTGTAAACTCACAGATACATAAAATCTCACGAAAGTTTATTTGCTAATGATAATGCTTGTACTTACCGGGTGAAACAAATACAAATCTTGATTTATAGTTTGTTTTAGTCTTTTCTGATATGGACACACTGATCTCTCAGTTTAAATGTTTTATAAAGTATCTAAACGTGTTATAACCACGGTGAAATAGCCAAAGCTATAACAAATGTCAGTGTAAAATATTTTAATACAGAATACACATTCAATATCTGTAGTTCGTTTAGAACAGTTGTAATAGGACGAGGAAAAGTGATAAAGATAGTGCCGTCGTCGGGGCTCGAACCAGCGAACTTTGGCTCTCCATTCCGATGCTCTAGAGCTGAGCAGGGAAATTTCTTACAGCTGACGCTTATAAGGAAACCTAAGCAATGCACATCTTTAACTTAGTTGTAAATATAGAAGAAGGCGGCTCCTCACTTAACTCGAAGTAAATAGTGATTTGATATTGCAAAATATTTATCTAGCATTTTCGTCCGCAATACCCATGTGAAATAAATGTATTATCTATTTCGCAATAGGCAACCTTATATGTGGTTGTACCGTCAAAAATATAAGATAATCTTATTAACCTGTAAACTATATTGAAAGGCTAGCAAAACGTTTGTGGAGGATTATCAGCAATCTGGTTACTGAATTTTTGATATCGGTAACAATCTCTGCCAAGGTAAAGGTTATTTTAAGGATCAATGTTCAAAAATAACAAGTAATGTCCGATTCCCTGAAATGAAACGCCTGAATAGATATCCAACAAAATAGCTTCACAGTATCTTATCCCGCTAACAATGAGCAGGTGGAAGTAATTTGTGCACAGTTAAACGAATTATGTGATCCTATTATCAACAGATAGGCTATGATACAGTGCATTTATACCTTCATAGAAATACATCAGGTTTATGTTGTTTCAACTCAAAAAATATATCTGCATTATATTAAATCACATAAATAATTTGTCACTTTCTTTCTGTCTTAATATTTCCAACAAATACGGCAAGTGTTACACGTGCAATATGGATTATCTGATCTTTACGTGTAACTTAATACACATTTTCTCCCATCATTACAATAGCATGTCTTTGTTTGATTTAACAAACAACGGGAAATAATCTAACTTATGATTGTGTTAATATATATATATTCAACGAAAATAATGTTGTTTTTTATTAATTTTCCTGTTAGAACACGTCACTAAGCGGGAAGTGACTGTTTTTCCACGAATCGTATATATAAATATGACAAACGTATGTTCACATGACCTGCATTAAAAAATAACTTAATTCTTGGAAATAGTGTGATCATATTATCAACAGATAGGCTATGATACAGTGCATTTATACCTTCATAGAAATACATCAGGTTTATGTTGTTTCAAATCAAAAAATATATCTGCATTTTATTCAATCGCATACATAAATCTGCTTTGTGACTAAAATTTGATTTAGTTTAAATATGCAGTTACAAAGTTTAGAAATGAGTTATAATGTACATATTCACATTCGTATCGTTTTCGAATCTTTCAATTATTTTTGTTGCCGTATTTACTAAACACTACACAGTAAGATATTATCCTACCATTCGACCAACCCAATCGCATGAAAATAGTTCGGTATTTTCACATTTCTTGTTTATATAATTTCACATTAACTGCCATGAACATTCAAGGGTACGAGTTTTTATTATTACATCTACCTTTAAACGGACAGAAACGAGTGTTGTTATCTCGGTAAACAGACTGAACTAGTGCCTAGCTAGGAGCTGTCAAGCTTGACATATTAAAATTGTTAGCAGAGCAAACAACATAATACATGCAATGCACCTATCGCACGGTGCGTACTTTATCTTACATTTCAAACATACAAGTCAAGTAAGCACCTTTGTCGTTACTGACTGGCGGGCACAAAGGGGACTGCGATAGCTATGCATTTCTGTACTTTAAATTATATCATTTGCCTACTAATATCAGACATATATAAATCTACAGCACCATGTAAATATATATAAATTTAATTAAGATAAACAAACATACCAGTAAGAATAACTTCTTCAGATTTCCAATTTGGTCCATGCAGCACATATTGGTTTTCTTGTCCAGTCTGATGATGTTCCCGGTGTCATTGTTCGTGATATTTTTACCGATTTCCTCACAAGGAAAGCAAATGGATTTTAAATATTTAAAACTCAAATTCCCCTATTTGGGCCCTGCTCCTCCATTTATATAAAATGTAGTCCCGTTTGCCCAAGAATGCTCCAGGCCAATTTTAGTCAAAATCCATTAAGCTGTTCAGGACATGTAGCGTTTTTAAAGGAAAAGTTGACAGATCACGGATGCTGCAGTAGGGTATTTTAGCTCACCATGGTCTTTTGGACCAGGTGAGCTAAAAATCATTATAAAGATTATTTTATTTTCATCAAATTGTTATCGCAGAAATTTGTTTTGTATTAATAAAGTTCACAAAATTATCTAACTGCCTTCTTTTGTAAACAAGGCAATCCATAGTCCCCCACCGGTAATGATTTCTATATTTATCAAACAATACACTTATGTCAGGATGTAACTATACTGTTAAGAAAGTATCCCGATACATACTTCTTGCACTCTACCATCCCAAGATGTCCTTGTACTCAAAATCTGGCTACTCAAGGTGAAATAGTACACAAGATATGCCCTGGACAAACTTTTTCAAAAGTTAAGGTCAAAGGTCAAGTCATATGTCACAGTGACCGAATTCCCAAGATGGCCTTGTATGAAATACTATAGAAGAAATGTCCTGCGCAAACTTCTCGGACAGAAGGACGGAAAAATGGAAGGATGGACAAATGGATGGACTGCAAACCTATAGTCCCCCCAGGAACTGGTGGGGTACTAATAACATTAAACAAGATACCGAAAGGGCCTGTATTGCTCACCTGGATCTTTATGCCATTAGCTATGGTATAAATAGCTATGGGTGGGGATCTCAATCATTTCAAAGTTATGAAGAATAAAGTCCCTAAGGGTGAAGCCAGATCCCAGGGACCACTCTAATATATGATATTGTATTTTTTTCTTAATGCCAAGCAATGGTATATATGGTTATGGGGTGGGTATCACAAATGTCTCAAAGTTATGATGCAACAATTTAGTCCCTAGGGGTAGGGCAGAACCCCAGAGTCAATAATAATATCATAATTGTGTTCGTTTCTTGACGCCCATCACACGTATATATGGTTATGGGGTGGGGATCTCAACAGTTTTAAAGTTATGGCACAGAAGTTAAGTCCCTAGGGGTGGGGCCAGTTCCAACAGTCAATCCTAATATCATAATTGTGTCTGTCTCGTTATGCCCAGCAATAGTATATATGGTTATAGGGTTGGGATCTCAACTGTTTCATTAAGTTATGGCTCAGGAATTAAGGCCTTAGGGGTGGGGCCAGACCCCAGTGGGAATTCTTATATCATAATTGTATTCGTTTCTTGATGCCCAGCTAGCAATTGTATACCTGCTTATAAGTTTGGGATCTCCATAATATCTAAGTTAAAAAAAAATGTTTGGTCCTGCCCCTCAGACCTAGGGGTCAGCCCTTAAATTGGTACAATTTTGAATCATCACTACCTGTTAATACTTCAATTGGTTGATATCCAACATATGGCCAAATAACCCCTTTTTGGACATGCCCCTTAGCCCCCTGAGGGGGGGGGGCGTGTCAGCCCCTCCATTTGTACAATTTTGAATCTCCACCACCTATGAATGCTCCTAGTCAAATTTAGTCAAATTCCAATAAGCAGTTAAGGAGAAAAAGTCGTTTAGAGGCACAGTGGTTTAGTGGTAGGACGCCGGGATCATGACCGAAGGGTTGCGGGTTCGAGTCACGTCACAGTGTTGTATCCTTGGACAAGATACTTTACTCGGCTTGTTCCAGTCTACTCAGCTGTAAATGAGTATGTGGTTGGGCAGTGCTAGAATTGTAGAATGCTAGCTGTGAGCGCAGAAATGGCAGCACCGGCTGTATGCTCCCTAGGGAGTTGAGAAAGATATTGGCTGGTTGCAAAGGCCCTATAACCACGGATAATAATTTATGAACCGCCTTGTCACGACCTACGAACTAGGTTGTGATAAAGAGGTATATAAGAACCTCAAACTATTATTATTACTATTATTGTTTGAAGAAATTGTCGACAGACGGACGCCGCGGTATGGCATAAGCTCACTTTGGTCCTCTTGACATCTGAGCACTTATTACTTATAAAGCTTGTAAAGTTTATTCTGCTCATATCAGTGATCATGAATGGAATGATAATTTATTTGTCTTAGGAATATCATGTTATCTTTACTTAAAATCAATAAATGATTGTTGCAGTATTTATTACATGACCATTTTCATATCGTTATCAATTAATAGACTTTTATTGAGGTGAATATGTGGTCATAAGAATTATATGGACCTGAGAAAGTGATACCGACCTTCATTTTGGTCAATATCAGCTTCTCAGGTTCATCATATAACCACATATCCACCGAAATAAAAGTCCTTAGTTAATTGTTATCATTAAATAAGATGGAACATATGAAAATTGCACATTTGGAAGAGATCGAGCATTGTGACGTTAAAATTGAAATGACTTCATAAGTGAATAATATTAACCTGCTGTTTTTCTAAATATAGTAACATTTAGTCAATACCACAAAGGATCCTACAAATGAGATTGTAGGAAAATATGTGACATCTAATTTTACCCCATATTCACTCAAGACCCTGATATCAGCCCAAGAGACTGAGGGCTGATGTCGGGATCAAAGGTTAATACTGGGTATGATATAAAAATGGCCATGTTTTAAACTATTTATGATATTCTTGTTAAGAATACAACAGAGATGTTTCAGATAATATTTCAAATTTTATTTGAACAAAATTTCAAATTTAATTAATGATAATTTATCAATTTTATGATAAAATTCATTGTATTCTTAACAAGTATATGATAAATATAGATTTTGTATTACATTTACTGAATAAATCGCCATTTATTATGTAAAAGGAATATTTCTTCTCTGTGAGAACAAAGCGTTTCTGGTTTGTAGTTTGTGTTCTGCGTTCCTGATGGACAATAAAACAAAATGGGCAAGATAATTTTCTAGTTGTGGGGGAGAAATTATTTCAATCTATCTGTTTTCATTTTGTGTAGATAACCAGTTGGCTACAAGTTTTCTATCGCTTACCGATTCGCAAATGAAGAAAAATTCGCAAATGTTTTTCCTGAAGTTTTTTTGTGTTAAGTGATCATCTAGCTTAATTATTCTGTTTGCAAGTGTCTATAAACTTGGTCTCCATTAGCAGACCACGTACTTGTTTTGGAATCAGGCGCAATATAAACTATAATACAGATTAAAATCTGGATATTTAACCAGGCTGATACAGGCTGTGATGTCACAGGGCTGATACAAGTTATGTTATAACACATTAGGCTGATACAGGTAAATTATTACACACCTGACTGACACATTTGGGAGGGTTATATCGCATGGGTAAAATTGATTGTATTCTTAACAAGAATTCAGAAATAATGTTGAAGCAGACTCTCTACAAACCGGAACCCTCTACAATCCGGAACTCTCTACAAACCACCCAAATAATATGGTCCCTCTGGTGTTTGGTTTAAACAGAGTCCACTTATCATCAATATCCAGTCACATTTCATTAAGGTATTGTGCAGATTCAATCCAATGTACCAAGAGTATGATAATTAATTATGCATAGAATTTGCTGAACTTTAAACTCAGCCTTTGTCTTTCTATAATATAAAATATTGACCAAGTTCCAAAAAAATCTGGACATAATATTAGTACGCTAAATAATTATGTGCATATATGGCTGAACTTCAAATTTTATTTAGCCTCAGTCTTTGTATATTGTACATGATTACAAAGTTTGATAACATTTGAATGACATTTAAGCAAATTAGCTTGTGGAAACTAGGGATGCTAATCAATTATGTACAGATTTTGCTAAAATTCAAATTTAGTCTTTGCTTTTTTTATAATACAAATATTGACAAAGTTTCATCAAAATCCTGTCATGGTTGTTGTGCAGAAAACTTAAACCATCAACCAATCAGGGGACATTATGCTAATTAATAATGCACAGATTTTGCTCAGCTTTAAACTTGCTCAGTCTTTGTAAATTGTACATGTATGCTTAGCAAGATTCATTAAAATCAAACAATATTTAGCCACAAACATCCCATCAAGGTTTTGATGGACATAAAATAATATATTATAATTGTCTGTAACATTTACCTTTAGTTTAGGTGGCATTTTCACCAGGCTCTCCAAGTTATGATCATTTTTTTGTCATACAGTGCGACATATTGGGACTGATTTGAACTTGATTGATGTTAAACTGAACACTATATCAATTGATTCCTCTCGATTGGTTTGGTTTAATTTTGTTTAACTTCCTATCAACAGCTAAGGTTGTTTAAGGACGTGCCTCCATGTGTGTATAGTGTATGCGCGCTTGCTTGTGTGCATGTATGCAGGAGACAGGGTTTGTTGGTGTGCTTTATTATTAATGATGTTAACTTGTATTTGTAATGCTACAAATGTTCAGTGCAGAAGGATTTTCTTGGTTTTCAAAATTCTGTGCACTCATTTTTTTTTTTGAAAATCATGTAGTCATTACATGTGTGTTACAGGATGAAAATCTTGATAGCTTTCTTAAACACAGACAAAATCACTATCAGATTGATGCTTTATAATGTTGCCGCATTGGACTTTGTCAATCACCAGGAAGCAGGAAGCTCCTTTGGTTAAGATTGTCATGTATAAGAGTTTGGAGGTCATAGGTTTGAATCTTGGTTTGGTGGCAATACCCATATAAGGATTTTGTGTTCATGTCCTCGGAGTCAAAGACTATGGGAGGAATGTATGTAAGCGGAACTGGAGTAGGTGGATCGCTGGCAACCAGTAATTAGCTCAATTAATCAGAGTGCCATCTAGAGTTCAGAAATCCCAGACCGACCTTATCGAATCTGCTGAAATAGGTTTAATGTACTGACTATAATGGTTTTTATAATCATGATGTGGTCAAATGAGTCTGAATTCGGTTAATAATTAATAATAATAGCGATATAAAAAAATAACCCTCTATAATAATTATATGCTTGATATTCGAAGCATATTATTGGGTATATTCTTTTATTTTAACATTATTAATTAACAGAACTTGCTGTGCATTATATAAGAGACCCGAGAATTTGCAATGGCTATATTTGGACCTAAACTAAGGGCGGTGTTCAGAGTAATTATACATGTTTAAGGGTTTTAGATTGACGAATTCGGAAACTCTGAACACCTTAGTTTATGACCAGATATAGCAGGTAGCTGTAACAAATTCTGAGGTCCCTGTGCTGTGGTATGGGAATTAAGATGTGGAATTGACATAAAAAAATGTATGGGCCTATATGATTATGGTTTCACAATCTTTCTAGGGGTTTTGTCAAACAGAGAAAAAAATGAGTATGCTAATTACTAATATCCCATTAGGCCTGTAAAAAAAAAAAAGAATCTTGTAAGCTAATTTACCCCCCACCCCCCGGGATAGTAATATCCTGCAACTTCAGCCGCACGGTTCGTAACATCACTCGTTTTAAATGTCTCTGAATGCAAATATACATGTTATACTGATACGGGTCACAACACACTTATAACCACAGGTACCTATCGCGAATGAGAGCAAAATAGTCGCACATGACAACATGTGCATTCGTATTGTTTTTTCTCTCATACAGTATGTTCGAGAGATTCTTGTACATTAAGCCTGAAAACTCGACGAAACTGCATCTACCAGGCATTTTGCGACAAAATCGAAAGAGTATGAAGAGACAGTAAGAGTTGTCTTAAAAAGCTGATCACGAGTCGACAAGTTTTTGAGGCTGCCTCAGTTACCACCGCCATTTTGTTTCACATCAATGTACAAGCGCCTCGCCGATGGAACGGAACGGAACGAGTGCAGAACGGAACGAAACGAAAGCTCCACTCGGACTGGGACGGAGCGAAACGGAACGATTGGGGTAGAGAGGATTTAACATGGAACGAAGCAGAACGAAACGAAAAAAACAGTCTGCGACGGAAACGGAACGAATTGAATCTTGAGAACGAAATGAAATGAAAACGCGAATGAAATGGAATGAAAACGGAATGAAAACGCAATATCTGTCAACTGAAACGCTGACACCCCTGTATTACGTCATTCAAAAATCCATTCTTATACACATTGGTCCCTATAACTGCCATAAAAAGACGAGTAAAAAACACAAGATAAGATATACAATTTTTCTCCAAGTTACATAATCTTCCAAACAATAATAATTTCTTGGTATCTATGTATGCTTCTAAACTTAATCACCCTAGAAGACCTGTGCACATATCTGTACGGGTTCTTGTATGGAACCCTTGAATTGACTTTAAAATAAAACGTTGTGCTCTTTCTAACATTAACATTTCGGTTTTTGGAAGGCACCATAATTCACAACCATATAGGGCTGAAGCATATGCTTTTGATTTAAGTATTTTACTAATCGTTAAAGGATTTAATGCACAAGGATGAGCACCACTTTTAATTAAACTCATGACACCACTCTTGAGCTTATTACATGCGCGTACTGTACGTTCCATACTATTAAAATTATAGTTCAACATCACGCCAACATGTGTTATATCCTCAACTTCTGGAAGAAGATGCCCATATAGATATAATTTCGTACTAAGATTTCGCTTCTTTTTTCTAGAGAAATACACTATTTTACTTTTAACTGCAGAAAATGTGAAACGCCACTTTCTGCTGTACGCTTCGCATATCTCAAGCATATATTGTAAGCTCTTACGTTGTGTTCTGACCAGACATATGTCATCTGCTTGTGTTGGTATATTAATTCTTAAATCGGCAATAAGTGCACCCTTCCCACATTTTTCAATACTGTCTAACAAATTGTTTATGAATACATGATACATTTTGGCAGACAACGCACTCCCCTGTAAAATCCCCCTTTCCATACGGATCCATCTTGAATTCAAACCATTAAATACAACACTACTCCTTATATCTGTGTATATTGATTTCAAAATATGCCATGTCTTTGAAGTGATACCGATCTCATTTAGCTTATACAATAAATCATCATGCGATACGGTACCAAATGCCTTGTTACTATCTAAAAAGGCTACATAAACATCTTCTTCTCTTTCTAAATTATAATGTATACATTCTTGCAGATTAAATGCGGTTAACAAACTGCATAGTCCTTTTTGATATGCTGATTGTTGCCTATTCGGAAAGTTGTTACAATCAAGAACCGAATCTAATCTTTTAGCTAAAATCATTTCAAAAACTTTAAAAATGACTGGTAACAGAGTAATTCCCGTATAACTATTAGGATCATCTTTAGGTTTTGCGTTTCCTTTGTGCAAAGTAATTATTGTTCTCATTTTCCACTCTTTTGGTATATATTGACACTTAATTACGGCATTAAATAATTTTGATAGGTGGACATACAGCAACAAGTTTCCAAATTTCAAATGTTCATAAACAAGATCGTCTAAACCGTCTCGAATAAGCACACGTGCATATTTAGATATGTTTTGTTATACATTCTCTACACTAGAACCGGTAATGAAAAAAATAATCCTCGTCATTGTCTTTGTCATCAATTGACAGTTGTCAGTGTGTATCGAGATTATGTTTTGATCTTTAGTGGTTTTATCGCTGGGTTGACATTGTCGAAACCTCGACAGACACAAACTAAAAAAGTATACCTTTTAAACAACCCGCATTGCCCTAAATAATAGCATCGGATTTTAGATCGATATATCCCGTCACACCCCATTGACTTTTCCTATACATATTGTTTCTGTAAATTGTACTCTCTGATCAGCATTTGAAATTCGCATTAAAGATATATAGAACAATAAGGAGTTCGAAACGAGTAACAGACAACATAAGGGGTGGAAACGGGTGATAGACAAAATAAGGGGGTGGAAATGGGTGATAGACAAAACAAGGGGGTGGAAACGAGTGATAGACAAAACAAGGGGGTAAAAACGGGTGATAGACAAAACAAGGGGGTGGAAACGAGTGACAGATAACATAAGGGGGTGGAAACAGGTGATAGACAAAACAATGGGGTGGAAACGGATGATAGACAAAACAAGGGGATGGAAACGGGTGATAGACAAAACAAGGGGGTGGAAACGGGTGATAGACAAAACAAGGGGGTGGAAACGGGTGATAGACAAAACAAGGGGGTGGAAACGGGTGATAGACAAAACAAGGGGGTGGAAACGGGTGATAGACAAAACAAGGGGGTGGAAACGGGTGATAGACAAAACAAGGGGGTGGAAACGGGTGATAGACAAAACAAGGGGGTGGAAACGGGTGATAGACAAAACAAGGGGGTGGAAACGGGTGATAGACAAAACAAGGGGGTGGAAACTGGTGATAGACAAAACAGGGGGTGGAAACGGGTGATAGACAACACAAGGGGATGGAAACGGGTGATAGACAAAACAAGGGGGTGGACACGAGTGATAGACAAAACAAGGGGGTAGAAACGGGTTATAGACAAAACAAGGGGATGGACACGGGTGATAGACAAAACAAGGGAGTGGAAACGAGTGACAGACAACATAAGGGGGTGTAAACAGGTGATAGACAAAACCAGGGGATGGAAACGGGTGATAGACAAAACAAGGGGGTGGAAACTGGTGATAGACAAAACAGGGGGTGGAAACGGGTGATAGACAACACAAGGGGATGGAAACGGGTGATAGACAAAACAAGGGGGTGGAAACGAGTGATAGACAAAACAAGGGGGTAGAAACGGGTTATAGACAAAACAAGGGGATGGACACGAGTGATAGACAAAACAAGGGGGTGGAAACGAGTGACAGACAACATAAGGGGGTGGAAACGGGTGATAGACAAAACAAGGGGGTGGACACGAGTGATAGACAAAACAAGGGGGTAGAAACGGGTTATAGACAAAACAAGGCGATGGACACGGGTGATAGACAAAACAAGGGAGTGGAAACGAGTGACAGACAACATAAGGGGGTGGAAACAGGTGATAGACAAAACCAGGGGGGATGGAAACGGGTGATAGACAAAACAAGGGGGTGGAAACTGGTGATAGACAAAACAAGGGGTGAAAACGGGTGATAGACAAAACAAGGGGGTGGGAACGGGTGATAGACAAAACAAGGGGTGGAAACGAGTGACAGACGAAACGAGGGGTTGGAAATGGGTGATTAGATAAAACAAGGGGGTGGAAACGAGTGATAGACAAAACAAGGGGGTGGGAACGGGTGATAGACAAAACAAGGGGTTGGAAACGGGTGATAGACAAAACAAGGGTGTGGAAACGGGTGATAGACAAAACAAGGGAGTGGTAACAGGTGATAGACAAAACAAGGTGGTGGAAATGAGTGACAGATAAAACAAGGGGTGGAAACGAGTGATAGACAAAACAAGGGGGTGGAAACGAGTGATAGACATACCAAGGGGTGCAAACGAGTGACAGACAACATAAGGGGATGGAAACGGGTGATAGGCAAAACAAGGGGGTGGAAACGGGTGATAGACAAAACAAGGTGGTGGAAACGAGTGACAGACAACATAAGGGGATGGAAACGGGTGATAGGAAAAACAAGGGGGTGGAAACGAGTGACAGACGAAACGAGGGGTTGGAAATGGGTGATTAGATAAAACAAGGGGGTGGAAACGAGTGACAGACGAAACAATGTTTATGTTTATTCTGATGCTATTTAACAGTGCTTCGTATATAAATCAGTAACATTTCAAAAGAAAATATTTCAATTAATGAATTCACCGCTGTGGTACGTACGCTGGTCTCGTTACTATCTTTAAATTAACTTTTCGTTGTAATTGGCCTATCTCTTTTGTATGCCGTGTGTTATGGCACGATTTCTCACCCCGACACGATCTCTCACCCGGATGAGAAATCGTGCAAAACATATGAGCATAGTTGACACGTTTTCTCATCCGGCACGATTTCTCACCCTAACTCTCAATTAGGGATGGACTTTTTGTCCGTGGTGTCTTAAAACTTGCCTAAGTGTACATGTAATATATGAGCTGACATGATTTCAAATGAGTAGTAGCTCAATGTATAACATGCCTTATATTCATTGGTCGATTTATCTATAAATCTATTTATTCATATATTATAATATGATGTATTGCTTTTTACCGAAAGTCGATCTAAACCCCTAAAACATATGACAATTACATGTTATGACTACTTGTTTCTATGCTATAACTATTGGACTAAATTTTCAAGGTTTTGTCCTTATACATAGGTGCACTTCTGGTCTTAATAGCATATACAAGTGTTTTTGTTATATTATGTTGTTTGAAACGTTTAACATGTAAGACCACAGTTACCTTAAAAGTAAGTCTAGTGTGCTGCAACAATTCAATGTATCTGCTGGTCCAATATTAAGACTACTTGGCACATGTGGTACATAAAAATAGCTGATAGACTACTGACGTATGATACTTAAGTATAGCATTACAGACACTTCGAGGCAGGGGAGTAAAAACATTTGATAAACAATGAAATAAAGTAACTTGAAACTAAATAACAAGAGATCCCAGAGGGATCTTGGCGCCCACCTTTGTACCATCTTCATTAGTTCTTTGTCAGTTCGATATTTTCTCTTCTTTCCTCTAATCTGTTTGACCGAGTCAAGTTAACAGTAAATGCACCTTGAGGTAACTTTTGATCTAAACTTAATACTGATGTGTATGAAAGCCAACCTTCAAAGTGAGTTTGTCATTTCACATATTTACTAGTACAGTACTTAATGTGAAAGAAATAGAATCGATCATTGCAATATGAGAAAGATCTGTTTAGTTCTTCTTTTAATCCATTTTGTTTTTATGATCAGTCTCAAAATATAACATACACAACGAGGGATCAAGGAGAACCTACATTTAAAATTTGAGAAAGATCCCTCCCGTACTTCCCGAGAAATAGCGATAACAAACTTTCACTATCAAAATCCAAGATGGCTGCCTGTCGGCCATGTTGTTTATCCGATCAGTCTCAAAAAAATGCCCTGCACTGCTAAGGATCAAGGGGAACCGACATATAAAAATTTGAGAAAGATCCCTCTAGTACTTCTTGAGAAATAGCGATAACAAACTTTCACTATCAAAATCCAAGATGGCTGCCTGTCGGCCATGTTGTTTATCCGATCAGTCTCAAAAGTTGCACTGCACAGCTAAGGACCAAGGGGAACCTATATATATAATTTGAGAAAGATCCCTCTGGTACTTCCCGATAAATAGCGATAACAAACTTTCACTATCAAAATCCAAGATGGCTGCCTGTCGACCATGTTGTTTATCCGATCAGTCTCAAAAAAATGCCCTGCACTGCTAAGGATCAAGGGGAACCGACATATAAAAATTTGAGAAAGATCCCTCTAGTACTTCTTGAGACTGATCGGATAAACAACATGGCTGCCTGTCGGCCATGTTGTTTATCCGATCAGTCTCAAAAAAATGCCCTGCACTGCTAAGGACCAAGGGCAACCTACATATAAAAGTTTGAGAAAGATCCCTCTAGTACTTCTTGAGAAATAGCGATAACAAACTTTCACTATCAAAATCCAAGATGGCTGCCTGTCGGCCATGTTGTTTATCCGATCAGTCTCAAAAATTGCACTGCACAGCTAAGGACCAATGGGAACCTACATATAAAATTTGAGAAAGATCCCTCTGATACTTCCCGATAAATAGCGATAAACTTTCAATATCAAAATCAAAGATGGCTGCCTTTTATTAAACTTTATTCTTCATGGTTTGTTTTATCGTATGATACAAACAATGAAGTTGTCATGAATGTGTCTATATTAAGACGTCAAAGTATATATCTATATCGCCATATTCATAGCCTGTCGTTGTATCTATAAAAATATGAATTAAGTGAATCGAACGTATTTTGTTATGCTGTAAATTCTCCCACGGGCATGATCATGAGCAAACCCAATATTCATGTCTGGCACCTATTAACCATCAAAAGTGTTATCGTCATATTTTTTAACTCCAGTACACAGCGATGAGAAGGATGACGTGTCAAAACTGTCACAGATCCCTCTGCGAAAATCGATTCTGCATGGGCGAAGATGAAGATAAAAGTCTCCAGAAGTCGAGCTCTATGTAGTTTTATGAAGAGTGTGAGGAAACATTTGAAAAGAACATTTTGACAGATCGGGCCATCGGGGTAAAAATGCCGTTTACTTATACAAGAACATGAAGAGAGAAAACCAACCTCGAAACCAAACTGTCAAGTTCACATGAAACTACACAAAAGATGAATATTATATGTCGGCTACAGTCCGTTAGAAGCTAGTCCAAAAATGTAATACGAACTGTTATATTACAGGAGATGGGAGATTAACAAACACACGAAATGTGCTATAAATGAACAAAAGTAAAGGCTGAACAATTTGTTCGTGATATCACAGAATATGTAATGGCAAGAATTGTGAACGATATTGACTTTGTCAAGAAAAATCTTGAATCATGCAAAGTAGTTACGAATGGAAACAAAATACAACGATTGGAAAATATACCAAGCTTAGTGATGGAGAAACTTCCCAAAGACCAGTCCTTGCAGTATTGAATAGTCAAGACAGTAAATAAAATCTATCAAAAAACAGAGAGAAAAAAATCTTCAAGAATATTCCTATCAGCAATCACATAACAAGAACAGAAGAGAAAGGGGAAACGAAAATGACAGCATCAGGACAGGGGAATCTATATTCAGGGTCCGAGGTCCACCATAGGTAAAGGGAATGGGCAAGCTAAACACAGAATAAACCATGAACGACCTTGCACACCACCTGACAAATTTAAGGATATAAATAGCAAATATAATTAATTATAAAAATCTGTGTGTATCTGTGTTACTAATAGTTTACGCATGCGCAGGTACCTAGTAACATAATGCCATGTGTCCGGTAGCTGGTTTGCTAATATTATTTATATCCGGATTATCACTGTTTATGTTGATCATAATTACATGGTCTAAATAGAAATATTGTGAAAAAAATAAGGAAAATTGTCTTTAGTAAGTTAGTTAGAAATGTATATTAGGACAAGTATGTACAACAAACTAGATTTATCTCCCAATTTTCAATAACCAGGGTTTTGTCTAGATCACATGCCACAAAATTAAGGAACAGGTGAACTTTGACGTGCGAATTGTAAATATGGCAAGGAAATCATAGATCATCGTAGGGTTAGGCGGGAATAAATACTAAGCAAACAACGAGTTTCCAATGATCGTATGTAAATGAAGCAGAGTAAGAGTTCACCGTATTTTATGTTAATTATTTAATCTGTGTTGTACCCAGCGATAACAAAAGCATATTTGATGAGTTATTATTACTTTTTTTTATGTATTTTATGATGTAGTATTGTTTCATAGTGACTATTACTCAGTGTTACTTAACGTGATATGCAAGGTTTATGTTTTTGTCCTGAAAAAGGGCGGATCGACAAAAAAAATACCTTTGTCTGCACTGTCATTATTACTTCTGTTCTTACATATCTTTCTAAGTGAAACTTATCCAACGAACGAACGTGTGTTTGTTCGGATCCAGTGCCCATACTGGATTATACTGTTGTTAATACTTATGAGAATTATATCCAAGTATTTTAACCAATTATTTCGAGATAAAATAAAAATCCATAATTCATCTTCACGGTGTGTCTGGTATGTTCCCGTCAATCTTATAATTGTACTACATTGTATCTGTTCAAGCCCGATATCCGAGTAGCGGGTAAGCGCTCACCAAAAACCGAAACCGAAAATAACTTCAGGCGTGAATTTACAATAAACACAAATTCACGATTTTTAAAAACATGACGGTACAATTATTTTTCGAAAAAGTGTTCAAAACTTTAGTTATTAATCGAACTATAGTATGGAACTTGTTAATGGATAAGGGAATACAAATTATATATATATAAACTCCTACAAAATAATTTTTCAAAACAAATTCTGTGTTGGGCGGTTCTGGAAAGTTAAATTTTATATTCTATTCAAACACAGACGAAACCGATCAATGCCTTCATATGTTTTAGTCATTCGTGTAAAAATAGATTGTATTACTTGTTTTAAACAAGCGTATCATTTACATGTGCACGCAACAACAAAAAACGCTAACAGGCAAAATTAAGGGACTAAAAGACTCAAATTCGAACTAATACAAATAGGCACCGCCTTCACTGAATTTACTACTTAAGAAAGTAAACCGAAGTTCATGGGGAGTTCATCCATGTTATCATGCGGATGGATTTAACTCTCCCCCAACCCATCCAATTTTGTTAATATTTCCTATGTTTGTAAGAAATGTTCATGGACTGAATGAATGAATGAATGTATGAATTAGTTTATTTGCAACTTTCTGAATTTCCGATTACCATGATGTTCCATTCTGATAAACCTACAATCTCGCGTCTTCAAGATAAATTATTTATTATAATTCGTTTGTGTTTAAAAGGTAACAAAGGGGTTATGCAATTACAACAGCATATTTTATATAATTAACATCTGATTAATTATGTATTTCGTACTGTATTATTGTTTCATGGTCTCTGTTGTATGTTGTGATATGTAAGTTGGCATGCTCCTGCCTTGTTAGAGGGCAGATCGCCCTGAAAAATTGACAAATGTCTTTGGCTGCAATGTCGTTATTAATACAAGTGTAGTATCAAATTATTGCCGGATTAAAAAGAACTCACTAAATCGTTTTAATTCCCGTGTTACAGTCTTCATTAACGATCTATCATGACGTTTCCAAACCCGACATCTAAGTAGCGTGTAAGCACTTATCAAAAATACGAAACCGAAAATACCTTCCCGTGAATCAATTATAACACATTTATATGATTTTGGAAAGCATGATGGTATAGGTTATTTTCAAAAACTCAATTTTTCATCGAGATTGATATACGTATGTCAAACTTTAGTTATCATTCGAGCTAACGTATGGAACTCGTTAATACATACGGGAATATTTCTAAAAAATCTGTCTACGGAGGTTATGGAAAGTGAAACTAAATATTGTATAAAATCTATACAAACACCGACGAAACCGAAAGGTTAATTCTGTTCTTTTGACTAAACTATTTATTTCTATTCTATATATTTTGCTGATGTTAAGTTATAGTATTCCACACTCATTGTCGATAACGCTCAATTTGTTTAAGAGTGTAAGATGATTGTGAAGCATGGATCAGCTTGCTTTGTTAACAGAATTAGTACATGTAAAATATGGTTTTAGGTTAATGTTAAACCTCATAATAATGTAACCTACTATTAACAAAGGCATTAAGCTACGAAATGAGGTTGTTGTATATAACTGTCAAGAAGAAAGCAACTTTGAAATGGGTAAATCTTGAAAAGTCTTTGAGGTTGAACAAGGTGGCAAATAACGATTGGTGCATTATATCGGGATTTTACTGCATCAAAACAAGGAACATTGAATGAGTGTTCTTCTGTAATGAGAAGATGAAGTGTCCGGTGTTCCGCATGGGAAATACTTAAAAGTCTGACTCTGGTATTCTAAGCCCCGGTTGGATAACTGTAACCAATGTTTAGTGAACACTTCAAATTGTTGCCAATAAGAAGTTTAAAGTAAAACAGTTCATCGAAATACACCAGTCTCATTTGTCTCAACAAATCTATAGTAGTGAAATGATTCCGCATGATTTTGTTGTATAAATATACAGGTGGTTTTTCCCTGACCAATGGTTAACTCTGACCTCTAAAACATTCCACCGTAGATGTTTCCATAACCACAATAGTCTCCACAAATTAACACATTCACTCTAATCTATTTGAACTGGATCAGGAATCTACAGGTTGTCAGGTAGCTCGGTGTTAGAACGACCTATTCATATTGGAGAACCAGTGTTCGAGTCCTTGTCTAGCCAACTACAGGTGCATGGTCAGGTAGCTCGGTTTTAGAACGACCCATTGATAATAGAGGTCCAGTGTTCGAGTCTTTGTCTAGCCAACTTCCAGAGGTCAGACAGCTCGGTGTTAGAACGACCTATGTATAGCCCCACATATTTTGAGCTGGTTTTTCTTATATTTGTTTTATCTTTATTTTTTTCATACACGTTCCGTAAAGTATGGATTTCTTTGAAAAAGGATTTATTAAAGGAATCGTAATGGCGGTAAAACTAATCTGTCACAGTTTTGGCAGTGCTGCAGGGATCCCTACGATTGCCTTGCCGTTCCGACAACATTCAAACTTCTTGTTTAATCTCTGTAACCAAACAATATGACGTGACACATGAGTCGGCATTTGTTGAGATACTGACTGGGATAGAGAGACAAAATAACAAAACGAATGAAAATCATTTTATTTCATACATGTATCAACATAGGCTTATTATATCAAAGCTGCCCCCCCCCCCCCCCCCCCCCCCCCCCCCCCCCCCCNCGAAAACCAATATGGCGGTGTTGTTTGTAAAGAAAAAACGTAAAAAATCATTAAACCAGCTACATGTTACATCCGGTTCATTCATGTTCTAAACAATAAGTTGATGATTCAGGATTGATGTAAAATTAATTAGTTTGTTTAAAGTTAGTCTACCAAAAGCGGGACACGTTGCATTAACGTACTGATGGATTTTATCCCAAAATATCAATTCTAAACGTGTCTGTCGTTTTTTTCATAAATATATACCATTTAATTTTTAATCACAGATAGTTATATCCGGCACGTGATTTTGTAAATGGAACGCGGGATACTTTGAGGGTCATGTAGCCTCTTCAATAGCCGCTGAAAGGGACACTTTGTTGTTTTGGCTGATAAACGATCACCTTAAGCCGCAAATTACACGTAGTTCTAATACATTAATGCATTAGTTTTGAAAAAAATAAGTTTCTGAAATGATAGCAAAATAGTTAGCGTTGTATGGAATAAAAATAAACAAGGCAAAGTATTGCAAGGTATTCCATACTCCCCCATCGGTGATAGTTTATATATTTAACAAACAGTACACTTCTGTCAGGAAGCATATATCACAGTGGGATCATAGTGACCTACTTCTTGCACTCCGCCATTCCATGATATCCTTGTACACCGAATCTGGATACTCCAGGTAATACCTATAGAAGATATGCCCCGGACGAACTTCCTGAAAAGTTAAGGTCAACGGTCAAAGCATAGGTCACAGTGACGTCATATCGACCCAATTCTTGCACTCTGAACTCCGGCATCCCAAAGATGCCCTTTTATAGCACATCTTGTTACTCCAGGTGAAATAGTAAAGAAGATATCCCAAGGACAAACATCTTCAAAAGTTAAGGTTGTTTTAATTAAATTTCCTACTTTTGTAAGGAATGTTTATGAAGTGAATGAATGAATGAATGTATTTGATATCAGTAACATCTGATTGATTATGTATTTCGTATTGTATTATTGTTTCATGATCAAAGGTCAAGTCATATGTCAAAATGACCTACTTCTTGCAATCTGTATCTGCCATCCCAAGATGTCATTGTACACCAAATCTGGTTATTCCAGGTGAAATAGTATAGATGCCACGGACAAATGTTTTCAAACGTAAAGGTCAAAGGTCAAGTCATGCGTTACAGTGACCTAATAATTCGTACACTTTGCACTCCGTCATAGCAATGTGTCCCTGTACACCACATCTGGTTGCTCCAGTTGAAATAGTATAAAACATATGCCCCGGGACAAACATTTTCAAAAAATTGGACAATGTCTTTGTCTGCGCTGTCGTTAATAATAGGTATAGTATCAAAACATTGCCGCAATAAACAAAAAATTAATAGATCATCTTCATGCTGTAACCAGTAAGTTCTCGTTCATCTTATAATTGTACTAGTACCGTATCGTTCTAGTTTCAGTTTTAAAGTCTTTATTAACGACCTCTCAAGACGTTTTTAAACACTATTTCGAAGTAGCGTGTAAGCGCTTATCAAAAGACGAAACCGAAAATACCGTCAGCCGTGAATTAACTATAACACATTCATATGATTTTGGAAAACATGATGGTATATTTAATTTTCAAAAATTCAATTCTTTTCATTAAGATTTATATAAGTATGTCAAACTTTAGTAATCACTCGAGCTAACGTATGGCACTCGTTAATACACACGGGAATATTTCTAAAAAATCTGTCTTCTGAGGTTCTGGGAAGTGAAACTAAATAGTGTATAAAATATATACAAACACCGACGAAACCGATCAATGCCTCCATATATGTTAGTTATTCGTGTAAAGTGTGTTCATTACTTGTTTTAAACAAGCATATCATTTCATGTTCACGCAACATAAAAACACTTTTAGGAAAAATTAAGGGACAAAAAGACTACATCCGAACAAACACATATAGAGATTGCTTTAACTGAATTTACTATTGAAGGAAGTAAACCGAATACAGTAACTGAGGTTAGGTTACAGAAGACTTATCTGATAAGATGTAGAAGTCGGATTCAAGTTGAAAGACTTTATTTTCAACCAGGAACAAATGCCTCCTCTTTCGTGATTAATAACCATTATATTTGAAGAGATGTTAGCATGTGTATGCATTTAACTGGTACAAACGCTATTTACAATATCAAGAAAAAATCTCCTGACTTGTAATGCAATTTTGCACAATATATATATATAGAGAGAAAAACGTATAAAATATTGATAAAAATCAAATTAAAATGCCACTTCAAAATTCTTCTGGACGACTTGCCGATGCAAAAGTAGTGCTTCTATATTAAAACAGAAATAAACATGAACAGTATTTACCTAGTTGCGAAGAGAACTCCATTTCACGTGGCGTAACGTCACAATGGCTCAACAATGGCGTGACGTTACGAGTTTGGAAACATCCGATGCCACAATGCGGAAAAGACGACGTGATGAAATTAAAACATTGTTTGATATATTTACCGTATACGTAAGAAAGATGTGATTATTTTTTCTGCGCAAACTTTGATTTCAAATATTGGGTATGTTATATCTGATTGACAGATTAGTTTTTGTCTAAAAAGCTCAGGGGAAAAAGTGATACTTTCAAAATGATTGCCAGTCCAAACGCATGTTCACTGTTTCTGAGCTTACTTTGGTAGTTAGTATGAAATAAAAATACTCTTTCCTCCCCAAGGGTGTAGGAAAGGGAAATTCCACCCTCGGGATTTTCAAATTTGACAAAAATGGCTAGATTTTACCAAATTAGAAAACCCATCGGGTGGAATTTCCCTATCATACACCCCTGGTCATGAAAGTGCCGTACATGTATAATCTTAAAAATCATTTTCGTTACTTTCATAAATATGTTACCTATATGATCTCTATGTTACATAATAAATATAACAGGTCTTTATTACACTTGTTTTCATACCAAAGGAGGCCAAGGACGATATTTCATATCATACTAATTATAATTAATTTGAGGCATATATAGTGCAATGCAAAAATACGGTGCACAAATACCTTATTATATCAAGTAAATTCGACTACCTGTAAAGTTGAGAAGTACATTTTGTTCCTTTGACCAAAATGTCATCAGAGTGTCTTGTAAACTTTATTAGTGAACGTAAAATACGGTTTGACAATATCGTAAAACCTCATCATAATGTCACCTTTTTTTCCTACAAAGACATTTTACGACAGATCGAGATATATATAGAGAAACTGTTAAGAAAAAAACACAATTTAAAAGGGGTTAATAATGCCTTGATAGGTCTGTGATGTTAAACGAGGAGACGAATGGCGCATCTTGCATTATATCGAGCTTTCAATGCATAAAAACAAAGAATATCGAATGAGTGTTCTTCTGATTAGATGGAGTGTCTGGTGTCCTGCACGAGAACAATTGTAAAAGTATGATTCCGGGATTCCAAGTCGTGGTTGGACTTTTAAAAGTAAGATATATCATCAAAACACACCAATCTTATTTGTATCAACAAATCTGTAGAAGTGAAATTATTCCAAATATTATTGATGTTGTTGTATTCCTATTTTGTATTTCCCATTGTTAACTATGACCAACCTTTAAACAACTGGGACTAGAACATTACTTATCCATGTTTAACGGAGGTCGATGTCTGTATGTTAAAACAAGTAAAAGCAAGTAAATTACCGCAATGTCAGATGAAAAGAGAATCGTTTCAACTTTGTTTTATTTGTTGTATATTTTTTTTTTCCATTTTGAATTCCTGCCGCATTGCAGGCAAAATTCTAGAAATGTCCATCGTAAATTGTTTCCATACCTACATGATCTCCATATAATTTCGTTTCACTCAAATCTAGTGGAACTAGGTCAGGAAACAGCATGTGGTCAGGTAGCTCGGTCATAGAGTAGTAATACTGAGCTGAGTGTTAGAGTGATAATACTGAGCTCAGTGTTCGAGCGATAATACTGAGCTCAGTGTTCGAGCGATAAAACTAACTCAGTGATAGGGCGATACTACGGAGCTCAGTGATAGAGCTATAATACTGAGTTCAGTGACAGAGCGATACTACTGAACTCAGTGATAGAGCAATACTATTGAGCTCAGTGATATATCGATACAACGGAGCTCAGTGATAGAGCGATTCTACTGAGCTCAGTGATAGAGCGATAATACTAAGCTCAGTGTTAGAGCGATAAAACTGAGCTCAATGTAAGAGCGATAATACTGAGCGCAGTGTTAGAGCGATAATACTGACTCAGTGATAGAGTGATAATACTGAGCTCAGTGTTGGAGCAATAATACTAACTCAGTGAGGAGCGGTAATACTAACTCAGTGATAGAGCGATATAACTGAGCTCAGTGATAGAGCGATAATACTGACTCAGTGATAGAGTGATAATACTGAGCTCAGTGTTGGAGCAATAATACTAACTCAGTGAGGAGCGGTAATACTAACTCAGTGATAGAGCGATACTACTGAGTTCAGTGTCCGAGCAACAATACTAACCCAGTGATAGAGCGGTAATACTGAGCTCAGTGATAGAGCGATATTTCTAACTCAGTGTTAGAGCGATAATACTGAGCTCAGTGTTCGAGCGATAATACTGAGCTCAGTGTTCGAGCGATAAAACTCACTCAGTGATAGAGCTATAATACTGAGCTCAGTGACAGAGCGATACTACTGAGCTCAGTGATAGAGCAATACTATTGAGCTCAGTGATATAGCGATACTACGTAGCTCAGTGATAGAGCGATTCTACTGAGCTCAGTGATAGAACGATAATACTAAGCTCAGTGTTAGAGCGATAAAACTGAGCTCAATGTAAGAGCGATAATACTGAGCGCAGTGTTAGAGCGATAATACTAACTTAGTGATAGAGCTATAATACTGAGCTCAGTGATAGAGCGATATAACTAAGCTCAGTGATAGAGCGATAATACTGACTCAGTGATAGAGTGATAATACTGAGCTCAGTGTTGGAGCAATAATACTAACTCAGTGAGGAGCGGTAATACTAACTCAGTGATAGAGCGATACTACTGAGCTCAGTGTCCGAGCAATAATACTAACTCAGTGATAGAGCGGTAATACTGAGCTCAGTGATAGAGCGATATTTCTAACTCAGTGTTAGAGCGATAATACTGAGCTCAGTGTTCGAGCGATATTACTAACTCAGTGTTAGAGCGATAATACTAACTCAGTGATAGAGAGGTAATACTGAGCTCAGTGTCCGAGCGATAATACTGAGCTTAGTGTTAGAGCGATAATACTAACTCAGTGATAGAGCGATAATACTAACTCAGTGATAGAGCTATAATACTGAGCTCAGTGATAGAGCTATAATACTGAGCTCAGTGACAGAGCGATAATGCTAAGCTCAGTGTTAGAGCGATAAAACTGAGCTCAATGTAAGAGCGATAATACTGAGCGCAGTGTTTGAGCGATAATACTAACTCAGTGATAGAGCTATAATACTGAGCTCAGTGATAGAGCGATATTACTGAGCTCAGTGATAGAGCGATACTACTGAGCTCAGTGATAGAGCGATACTATTGAGCTCAGTGATAGAGCGATACTACGGAGCTCAGTGGAAGAGCGATTTTACTGAGCTCAGCGATAGAGCGATAATACTAAGCTCAGTGTTATAGCGATAAAACTGATATCAATGTAAGAGCGATACTATTGAGCTCAGTGTTAGAGCGATAATACTGAGCTACCGGATAACCTGTAGTTTCCTGACCCAGTCCCACTTGAGTGATAATAGAGGTCCAGTTTTCTAATCCTGGTCAAGTATGTAACACATTTTAAAAGTTCTTAGTTGGTGTTTCTGTGTTTTTTTCCCCCTTTTATATTTTTTTTCATAAACGTTTTGTACAAGAAACTGATCTATCAAAGTTTCGGTCGTGCTGCGGGGATTGTTAATGCCTGTTGTGCCGTTTCGACAACATTCAAACGTCCTTTATGTTCTCTGTTACCAAGCAATATAGCATAAAGACGTGGCACATTAGTCGCTATTCTTTTAGATACTGGTTAGTTAGATTACCATATGACAGAGAAAAATAACAAAGTGATTAAAAAAATATTTTATTTTGTACATGTATCAGCATATGTTGATATCTAATTGATAAAAATCTTACACGCAAATCATTGCAGTTAAGCATATACTAAGTAAAATAATTATTCAAAGCGTGTAACAAATATTATTTTTAAAATTACATGCAAAGTTTTATGTTTACAAATGTAAATAGACACTATTTATCTTACAAGTCGAATCACGGCCGTCTTTGTTAAAAGGCAGTACGCTGTCCACTACAACAACCAATCACTCAAAATGATTTGATAGTAAGGTGCTGCATTGTAAAACGCACTCGCCTTTCATAGAAATGGTTGGTCTGTGTTCAAATCCCTCTCGAACATGAATAGGTATGGCATCATCTGCACGAGCACGTTTCTTCTGATACCCGGCTGTTTTCAATCCCCTTCCGTGAGCTACCGTCCGGACCAAAAACAGTTATTATAATAAACATATTATAGTCAATTTATAATATTTTTAGGATATGTTACCTTACCTGTACAGCATTCTTCGCTCAGGTATGGGTCAGTATCGAGTTCAAATACTACATTGCACGTGTATTTCAAATACTACATGGCACGTGCATTTCAAGGCATACAATTAAATTTGGCTATGTAGCTGGGTGTTTTTGGTATTGTCTTGCGGGCAGGTATGTAGAAGTGTATTTCGGCCTTAGACCTCAAAATTAATCCGGGCTGGGTGGTATTTTCCCGTTGTAGGCATGTTTGTGTAGAATTATCTCAGTGTTAATTTGGGATGGTTATTTTCCTGTTGTAGGCATGTTGTAATATATTATAGGGGTGTGTTTAAACTTATTCCCCGGGGTGGGATACCGGGTGTACATTTTTGAGAGGACATATGTTACACGGTATACTGTTTTAGTATGGACCGGTCGAGTGGTTGACGTGCTGTAGCATTGTGTATATCTATTCATCATGTTTCATCTAATTTTACTTCACTGTTTCGTTTGGTACATAATTAATTGTAGAACTTTATAAAACGTGTTGTCATTCATTGACCTGTAGCCAGCTGAAGTTAAGTCAAGACAGAACCACGGAGTTGACGAACGAAAAATCACTATACGAGGACAAAACTTTTACATATGAATACAAATCTGGGTTCCGCAACATTTATTATACTACAACAACAATATGCTTGAATAAAAACACTAGTTTGCCATTTACAGAATTCAAAGAGCCAGTATATATATGAAATATTAAAATTAAAATAACAGTGCTGCCTTATAAATAAAGTTTTGTCTTACTCATATTTCTGTTACGAAGTTAAAATTGGCACACTTTTGAATATAACGAAAGCAAAATAGGTAACAAGTTTGTTTTAAGTGGGAATCAAAATTCACAACTTTTTCTTCTGAATTCACCACCACTGTGTCCATGTTAGATCTCATAAAACGTTTACATCTAATTGTATACATTTCATTGTTACATATATTAAGCACTACAGCGCAGACAATATATATTTAAAACTATTACCTACATATACATATACTATCATAAAGTTACAAAGTACAAAAATAATCGTTAAAGTATGAAAACAAATTAAAAAGAAACCAGGAAGGAACAGTGGGCTACCAAAATTGTAAGATACCATCCATCGCTATAAAACCGAACCCGAAACCAAGTTCTCACTTAGTATCAAACAATAAAGTTATTTTGGTGCTATCATATTGCTGTGACATTTATGCAATAACTTCCTAATCCATATAAAATTCCCTCTAAAGCTATCCAAACTTTTGCAATATTAGCTTAATTATACCACAGTAAAACATCACGCGATAATAAACCACAACCTAAACTTTTCAAAATATAAACACACAAACAAATATTAATAAAATAAAACAGAACAAACATAATATTGAAATCAGCTCTGTGTCCGTATATCATAGCAGTATTCCTGCTAAATTATCATTGATTTACTCTTATTTGATAAAAAAAAAACATGATTCTTTTCATAACTTCATCGAAATCAATACACTACGTTTTACTCTATGAAGCTTACTGATAGAAATATCGTGATTAGATTATAAAAATGACGCGAAAATAAATCAAAATATAAAACAAATAGCAACAAAACAGAAAATCAAACAAATAATTAAACATGTATTTACATTTTCGATGCTTCAAAACTAAATTGCAAAATATATGACCTTACTCGAAAAGTTCAATTTAGTTTACATTTGATTAAAACGATATATGGTACATATCGCAATACAAGATGATAAATCGCACCTTAAATTGTCCAAAATAGAAAAAAACATCCCCCTCCAAAAAACAACAAAAAGTTAAAACAAACAGAATACTGAAAGCAGACTTATTTCTTGTGTATGTACGTATATTAACAAAACAAAGTATTCCTCCAAAATTATCCTTGGTTTACTTATATTTAATCAGGGAAGCCATGATGCTATTCAATAAAGCTTACTGATAGTGATATCGTTACTAGATTATAAAAACAAATAAAATTTAAAACAAACAACGCAAGACAAAAATCATAATAATTATAATAACATGAATTTTGAACATATATTTACATTTTCGACACCAGACATTTATAGTTGACCTGTTGTTCAACATTCCCTTAGGGACTATGATAGGCCAGTATCAATTTATATGTATGCTACTGTATCACATGTATTAAAACGATATAGTACTGTTCCTATGAAACAGTTAAAAAACATGTTTATTATATTTTGCTTGCACATAGCGATGTACACACACATATATATATAGACATCTCATTGATGTGATTAAAGTTTTCGTAATTTTCGGCACGTACATTCCAAGATGGTGATTACCACACACGCTCCTGATACGTAACCCTTTTCAACATTAAAAAAAGCATATCTAACATCAACGCATTTTATCTTCTATCACGATAATTATTTGATCTATAGTTGCAAGACGAATACTAATGATATCAGACATATATTTCATTCTACCTGGAATGTAAATATGATGTCCATATCTATGTGAAGGTTTCTATACAGATATTAGTATTTATTTGTCATGTACGTACCGTACCATTGATGCACGTACCGGATTATATGTGTTATTTGTCATGTTCGTACCGTACCATTGATGCACGTATCGGATTATATGTGTTATTTGTCATGTTCGTACCGTGCCATTGATGTACGTACCGGATTACATGTGTTATTTGTCATGTTTGTAGCGTTTCATTGATGTACGTACCGGATTACATGTTTTACATCGGTTAACAATAGCTGTTATGTTCTGTGATATGTATATGTCTCTTTTAAAATCACAAAGAAACCTTTGAAATATGCACAGAGGGCCGGGAGAACGCTACAACGGAAGTACAATGGAAAATGTCGATATTTTGTCAATCATTGCCAACATGATGTCAGTGGCCTGTAAGGAACAAAAGAATGTCAAACGCAAGAAAAGAAAAAATCATGATTTTCTACTTTCACTTCTTAAATCAAAATATGTTATTTCTTGTCAGTATTCTAAAATGAAATGCTATATGTTTGTTTTAAAAA